>NW_025335780.1:12256-114884 GCF_004798865.1 Varanus komodoensis
CACACACACACACACACACACACACACACACACACCATCCCTGCAGAGCAGGCAGTCAGCCAAGGAGAGGTACAGCCCCCAACCAGAGCCAGAGGCCAGCCGCTCCCATCCCTGTCATAGCATGACCGAGAAACACAACCCACGGCGGACCTGTGCAGGCAGGCCAGGCCCAGTTTTGCCTTCTGGGGCAGGGGTGGGACCCTGCTGTGGCACCTGGTGCTTGGAGTCGGCTCCCACCAGCTGTGACCGCTACCCAGTCAGGTTGGAATGGATAAGAACTGCGCTTCAACCATAACTGGAAGGCCAAAGATCCCACCCCCCCGCCACTCCATTTCTATGGGGTAGAATAAATGGATAAAAATATAGGATATCATTGATGGGGGAAGCTTGTCCCTTCCACAGAAACAGCATCAAGTTGCAAACCATCCGCTGCTTCTTGCAGTCAAATGCTGGCAGCAGCTGCTCACTCCCCGCACTGTCTGGGGCTCCCTGGCCAAGGACCTTCAGGGCAGGGCTTAATGCGTCTTTGTGCCCCCGGTTTGCAGCGCTTTGGGGAGACCATATTCCCAGGGGCCCTTTGAACCTCCGGTGGGAGCACTAGCTGAAGAGTAGCCAGTCAGTGTTTCACAGGAACGCATCTACGCAAGTCCCTGCAGCAGCCGCCACCAAAAGGACCCTCTTGGCCCACCAGTGGCAACCAGCATCACACTTACGTAGCGGGGGGGGGGGGCTGCTTAAGGATCAGCACAGAAGAGGAAATGCATCTGCAGGCAAAGGACAAAAGGGGCAACGGCTTGCGCCGCATTTGCACACGCTGATTTATAGGCACAGATGCCCGCTTAGGCAGAATTGCCGCATGAGCGCTACCCGCAATTCCTGCCGATGACAGGCCCTCTCGGCTCTCCCAAATTCCAGGCTGTGACTTCCCTAATGGAGTCCGTCCATCTCCCACTTGGTCTTCCGCTCCTCCTCCTGCCTTCAACTTTCCCTTGTCCGTTGGTCCATTGATTTTTATCCAAATCAGGTGCAAAACCTCAACTGGCATCGAGGCAGGTAAAGACAAAAGTAGACAGCCTTCCTGCTGTGTCTTGGAGACTGTTTGTACACTATTTTTGCATGTCTTGTTGCTGGTCTCTTTTATTGTGTGTGTTTTTAAATTTTGTTTTCCTTCTTACTTTAAACTGCCCTGAGAACTTGGCTATTGGGAGTGCAGAAATACTTAAAACAGTCCAGCAAACAAAGAACTCGGTGGTTGAGGTAGAAAAAAGAGAGATGAGAAAACCATTATCTTTTTTCCCTCTCCCCAAGAAACAGACCTTGGAGAACACCAGCAATATGAAAGTGAGTGTTGGGGAAGCAACGAGGAATTTAATAAAACGACAAATCATCAAAATGACTGAGGTGTTTCATAGCCGCACGTAATGCTACAACGAACGTTCCGGGGCCCTGAGGGAAAACAGGGTGCACTTCAGCAGCGATGAGAGATTGTTGCGGTGTATTTTCCAGCAAACGGCAAGCCAAGGATAATATAACACCGGCAGGCGGACTTCAAAGCTCCGTCCCTCCGCTCGCTCCTGTGCATCCCGGCCATGCCAAAGCGCACATGGGCTGGGGGGCCATGCTCAGCAGCTGCTCGGTATGTTTGACAGGTTTCCCAAACTTGTGTAGCATTTGCAGAAGACGTTTCCAAGGGAGGCAGAATTTTCACCGTGCCATTTACAAGAACAACAACCCAAAAGACAGAGAGCGAGAGAGGTTTGTTTGTTGACTGAATGTTGAATGTTGTGCTCGATTCCTGGAAGAAGAATCCTCTGGGATTGTGTGCGGTGCTACGTCAGGACATTGGCAAATTGGAACCATCGGCGGAGAAGTCTGCCGTCGGGGCCGCGCACGGCACCACCTCCTGGTCCTCTGCCCTCGAAGCAAGAAGTGCTCTGCACGGAGTGGATCCAACGTCTGCTGGAGAAGAGCAGGACCCTGCGGCTTGCACCCTTTGTCCTTCTTCTGGCCGGGGAAGGGGCACACGGCTGGGACATCCACTGGAGCATCACCTCTTTCTCTTGCTCAGTCTGCTGGGCACCCTCTCCCCACAACCCTGCTCCATCTTGTGCTGTCGTGAGCCAGGCCTCCCTTCCCAACGAAGGCAAGCACTTCGATCGTTGTTCGAAGAGTCTTTATTCCATACAGCTACACGGCATTCCGAAAACACTCAAGGCAGAAAGTTGACCTCTTGCTGTGGCCCTAGTCACCCCAGACTTTGCTTCTGAAGCCTTCGGGGCTGGTCTCTGGAGGGAGGGACACTCTGGAGACGGGCTCATTGACGCTTCTCCCATAGAGTTTCCAATTGGCTGAGCCAGCGAGTGTGTCGACGGGACGAGCATCCCAAACTCCCAAGGAACCCTCCCCAGCCTGTTCTCCATCTGCTTCTTTATTTTATTGATTGATTTATATCCTGCCTTTTTCCTACGAAGGGCTAAAGGCAGCTTACATCATCCATCTTATCCCCACAACAACAACCCTGTGAGGTGGGTTGGGCTGAGAGTCTGTGACTGGCCCAAAGTCACCCAGTTGGCTCCATGGCTGAGCGGGGACTTGAACCCAGATCCTCTGAGTCCCAGTCCTGTGCTCTTCACCACTACGCCACACTGGCTCTCATGCAGTGCTTCCCCAAAGCTCTGATAACTGTGCCTACCATTTTCCTGAATTAAAGCTGATGGCCACTTCACACCCTGCAAGTTAAGAGTGAGATCAAGGGGAGGGGGTGTGCCCAGTTTTTGGGTGTCTCCTGGAAGGCCACATCTCTGCATCCGACTGCTCAACAATGGTTGGAGACACAAGAATTGGCGAAGCTGAGTGATGGTCTGGACGGGCCTTTGGATGGAGCCTGGGGGCTCTTCCAAGTTCTTTTGCTCCTAGACCACTGGCCTAGCTGTGTGTTCAGGTGCACCACCAGCTGCAACTTACCTGGAGAAGATTTGCATGCTGCTGGCTCAAGGAAGCTCTTTGCACCACTGCAGGAGCTGGTGCTGGTGCGAAGCCTTTGCATTCGGACTCCCTGCATGCGACAGGGAGTTTACAGCGCCGAAGCACCCAGCCCTGCTCCACCAGGAGCAGCCCACATGCCAGGTCCACGCGGCCCATACGGGACCCTCTTTCCCAGAGCAAAAGATGTGCATTTTACTGAAAATCAGCTGCTCGCTAGCTCTTCATTCCTTCTTTCATTATGTTGGCCCGTTAGTTGGAAAACTAACAGCACATGTGGAAAATACTTGAGTTCTCAAGGGACAAACACATGATGTATGAACACGCTTTTAGTTCGAGGCAGAAAGAAGAGCGAAAAATTGGTAGGGATCCAAAATGTTAAAGGCAGCATTGCTGGTCTGAATGTGGAAGTGAAAGTTAGAAATGGATAGGCTGGAAAAGGAGAAATGTCCAGATGAGGAGAGGGAAGAAAATCGGTTGCATCTCTCTCAGCAAGTAAAGTCAGCAAGGAGTAGTGGTTAAAGCATGAGGCCAGGACTGTGGGGACACTGGTTCCAATCCCCATTCAGCCATGGTGCTCGCTGGGTGACTTTGGGCAGCCCTGCCATTGCAGCCTAACCTATCTTTTATCACAAAAATAAACCAGGAGGGAGAGCAGCATGTATTCTTCTCTGAGTTGCTCAGAATAAAGATGGAATGAAATGTAGCTATCCATGCATGTAACACTCTGGATGTCTAAAGGAGGTCCAACAAATCCGGTAGACCTTTTAAATTGCTACTCATCTTTGTATGAGTTTTTCCATGGTTTCACTATTTTATTGTATGATTTCATTGTCTCTGCAAATTATATTACATTGATTTGTAATAATATATTGTGTTAAATTGAATTTCTTAAAACAAACAAACCGAAATGAATCGAAACAAGGCGGGTCTGTTTTCTCTATGGGCTGAATCTGAAAGAACGTTCATTCTCCTACTTCATTGTCACTTCAGTGGATATATTAAAATTCAAAGACTTTTGCGATTCATCATCCGGTGTCCTCTTTTGCAGAACACGGTCCTCTCCCTGATGTACTGTCAGGGGACTGTCCTGTCCAATTCCAGTTTCGGGATGGATTGCCCTGTCCACACCAGCAGCCCGAAGCAGCCGGCGCACAGACCCCATGCTGACAGCTTCTACACCATGGCAAGGTGGGATGCATTTCTATTTAAAGTACAGTTATTTCTAAACATGCATGCATATGTATTAATTTTTATATGCACATTTATGCAAATCACTGCCCTCTTTTGGCATGATTAATAAGTGACCAGCCTAAAATGTCTCCTCCTTAATATATTCACCTTCAGAGCCAAAAGAAAATGGACATTAGAGGCTTCTCCCAAGAGGCCTCCAACCCACCACTTTACCAAGACCTTTGCTTTCAAATTCTTTGCAGAATTAGCTCCTTTATATATTGCTCTCTCGCTCTCTCTCTGTTTTCCATTTCCAGCCACAAGGTGGCATTGTGGTAGAGCAGAATGGCAAAAATAGAACAAGCTTTTCATTCCAGTTTATCCTTCCAAATAATACATTTTCAGCCCTCTAAAAACATCTGCATAAAGGCTTGGCAAGCACAAGAGGGGCTCCAGAGGATGAGATCTCGTGCAATGTACCGCAACTGCTGCGCGCAAAGAATCCCGAGTGCTCAATAGTCCTCATGCTGGTGCAAAGCTGGCGAAAAGCTGGAGGGGAGGGTGGGATCCTGCCTCTCCGATGATCACCCTGTAAGCTAGCCAGCTCCAGTCCCAATCCTTCCAGGACTTGCACCTCATATTTTGGATCTTTGGCAGGCTTGATCTCAGGAAATCATCAGCACTCGTGATTCCGTGTTGTCAATATGGATGCTCCCAGGTCTGTCCATCAACTACGCGATTCCATCTATGAGCAGAGAACAGGTCCAATCAGGTCCAGTGGAACGACTGGCAAGCAAAGAACCCAAGCACCTTTAATAAGAGAAGAACTATGCTTTTGATAATGGAGCAGCAGAAAGAAGCAAAAGAATGTATTTCAATATGTGCATTCACTCCAGGTACCCATATTGTGTGATTTGTTTTCCCCTCTGTAAGTTCAGGACTCATCTCCTACAGAGCCTGCTTAAAGACGTTTAAATTGTCTTGGGGCTTCGGTGCAGCTACCTTTACCTCAATCTGCTCAGCAGTTCTGCATTTATTTTTATTGGAAACATTTTCATGCCACCTTCCTGTCCGAATGGGTTGGTTCCATCAATTAAAAGGTGAGCACACAATTAGAACACATTCAATGCAGCAGAAACAGACAATGTAGAACTAATAATAACCTTTGAAAAAAGCAGCGACAAAATGAACAGCAAAGACCAAAGATGATCCAGTTATCACTATGAAAAAGTAATAATCTGGTGTCTCCAAAGATCAACAACATCAGGAGTTGTTTCTGCATTTGGAGTGCTGGTTGTGAGAAGGCTCCTCTTTCAAGACAAGCTGCCCCATCTCAGATGATGCGGTGCTTTGAAGCAGGGGCGCCAAGGAAGGTCTGGGTGCCTGGGCTGGTTGATTTGGGATTCAGAACTGGCAGCCCTTGATGTATCCTGGACTTTACAGGCACCTCGAATTGCTCTC
This sequence comes from Varanus komodoensis, assembly GCF_004798865.1. Lineage (NCBI taxonomy): Eukaryota > Metazoa > Chordata > Lepidosauria > Squamata > Varanidae > Varanus > Varanus komodoensis. The sequence continues at coordinate 17,873 of NW_025335780.1, forward strand.
AGGAATACAATCAGTAGCTCATAAAGTATGTACAGAATCGGGGGACTGGAGTTTTCTAGGTTTCATAAAGAGTTCTGTCCTCCTTAGCATGCTAGGTAGAAATCTTCCCCATCACGGCTCAAACAAATACCATTGGAAGGGAGTTGGAGTGGGTTGTGAAATGTTCTGCTTTAACTGAGCAAGATGAAACTCTTGGAAAAACTTAATTATCAAAAACATTCTTAGGAAACTTGGACGACGATGAAACTGTCCAAAATAAAGGCAAGGCCAGGAGATCACTTTTCAAAGCCAGGAGAGGATCAGGATGAAAAACTGGAGGCTTAAGATCTTCTACCTCTTGAAATGGGAGCATCAGCCAAACTGATGTACTCGGCGGGCAGGGCAGGGTGGGCAGGGTGTGTGTGCTGGACAGCCTCATCAGCAGGAGTCAGTTTTTTTCTGTTGCTTCTGTAAAGCTTTGGGCTTCTCAGGGAGTCCCCTCTTTAGAGTCAGGGGAGTAATTTTACGTATTCTAAATATATCATCTTCCAGAATGAAATCATGGGTTGCACTGGAAGCCGAGTTGTTTAACTATGCAAAGTGGAAGAGTTTTGGCATATAACCTTGTAGCTGATGGAGGATCACAGATGCTTGCTCAGTGCAGCACCTTAGGAGCTGGCCTCTCCACCAGCTGCACGGTGGCATGGAGCCGGAGTCAAGATGCACTGGGACCAGGACAAGAGAACTTGCAGCGAGGCAGCCCTGATGCTGCCCAAAGTCCAGCAGTGATGCTGCCGCCAAGCAACAGGTGCAAGTCAGGAACCAGGGCAAGACAAGGGCTGAGAACCAGGAAGGCAAACGACCAGGAGCAGGCTCCAAGGATGCAAGAGCAGCAAAGGTTTGGCGAGCAAGGCAAGGCGGCAAGGAGCAGCAGACACCAGGTCCCACGAGGGTCAGGCGAGGCGCAGGGCCTGGAGCGTGCAGGAAGGCCCGCACTGCTGGGGTGAGACAGCCAGGCAGGAACCAGAAGCAGGCCAAGCAGCCGAGCTGCAACACGGGACAGCTGTTTTGCTGAGGCTGCCAGTGGAGGGAAGACCTTGCTCTTATTTACTTCTTCCCCTGCAGGTTCCCCGGCCGGCACCCATGGGCCAGTTGAGCGTTCTTGCTGGGTCGGAGACCAGTCTTGCTTGTACTGCTGTGGCCATTCCAGTTCTGGCCACCAGAAGGTGAGCTGGAGCAGCCCAGATCCTGACACAAGGACCAGGCAATAGAAGAAAGTTGCAAGAGCTGGATTTGTAAGCCATCCCGCGAGTCGTTGACTCAACAGGAACAGAATAGAAATGTTTTAAGTAAATAGATAGATGATCTTAGAGGGGCCTATCCAGACATGGGCCAAGGATGTTCTGAGTCGTGCCTGGAATACTTCGGGCTGCCCCCGTTGTCGTTACCTGCCTCACCGCGGTCTGCATCTTCCCTCTGGGCTTAGTAGGCCTGCATCTGCCAGGAGGTCTCAGGACCACTGAGGACCCCAGCAAACCAACAGGGGCCGTGGCGTGATGGCGCCTGGACCCCAGTCCTGCCCCAGAGGGGAGAGCATGGCCTTCCCTCCCGCAGTGGGGTCGTTGTTTTCATTAGTTCCAGAGTCCAAACTTGCCTGGCAGCATCGTTGTCACCGGCCTTTCTTAGAACCTTCCTGACCCTACAGAGACTCACCCAGCCAGTTACCACTGGACAATAACCCTCCCACAACCCTAAAACCGCTTGTGGGTTCCAGGGGGCTTGTTGGCCCCCCTCTCCAGGCATCATGCCAAGCCATGGCACACCCCCACCAAAGCTTGGAACTTTCCTGTGGAGGCCATTATAACACACCCCTGTGCGGAACGTATTGTGACATTGCCATTATATCCTGCCACAAGCCCCTAAGCAGCTCGTGTAGCTCCATTTTATCTTCACTGCAACAACCCTGTGGGGTAGACCAGACTGAGAGGCCTTGCATGGCCCAAAGTCACCTAGTGAGCTTCACAGCCAACTGGGAACTGGAACCCAGGACTTCCAGATCCCCAGTCCAACCTCTAATCACCTCACCCCATGGGCTCTTCCACCCATGGTAGCTTTTTCTCATGCATGAACCAGCCAGGGTGCCCTGGAGCGAACCATTATTAGTCTAAATGGCAGAGGAGGCATGCCACCCCACCCCACCCCACTAAGCACCAAAAGTGACAGGGAGGGGGCACTTCCACGTGTGGGGCAGGGAGGAAGAGGGTGCCAGCCAGCTGACAGTCCTGAGTTCTCACCTGATGGGGCATTGCATCGGGTCAGCGCTCAGAACCAAGCAATGTGCAAGTCAAAAGAAGGGAAACGGAAAAATGGTGAAATTTCTTCTTAATGTCTCTTTTTAATAACCTACACAATTATTGCTAACAGCTGTAGGAGAAATATTTTTATAGGCTCTTTTTGTGGACACCACATCCCTTCATAAACATATTTATATATAAACAGAGGTTTATCAGACAGATTCTTGTGGGACTTTTGTGGGGCACTTAAGCACATGCACTAGCTCCGTGCTGAGTGAAGCGTCTGAACCATCCCGCACAAGGCAAGCCAAGGTGGCGGCTCAGGAACAAATTGTTATCTTGAGCATAAACTGTGAGCATTGAGGACAGACCCGTCAGCGCCCATAATGTGATTTCAACTAGTCTCAGGCTTTTAATTCCCCCCTCCCCAAGATGGTCTGAGTGTAACAAAACGGGAAGAAATGCGGTATTTTCACAGAGTGATGATGCTTTTGACATTTGCTTCCAAGTGTTATTCATCACTGCAGAGTATAACAATCTCAGAACCTCAGTACATTGTACCTTTTGGAAAAAATGACTTTCTATCATTGCTTTTCATCACAAGCCATGCCTGTTTCTTTTAAGGTTCACACTCTGTGGGCGTTTAAAGAATGTCTTAATAGCCCACCAATACTTTCAGCCAATCAGTAATAAACCTATTTTCTCGTTCACGCCGATGGAGAAAAAATATTCCTTTCCACTCTCCTAATTTCCGCCACTCCTCTCTTCCTTCCACACAGCCACTGGATAGCCAATCCCCTCTGTGTCAAAACACGAACCATTTTCGGAACATCTGGAGAGAAGAATGGTATGCAATGTTCACTGCACCAGCTGTCCTCTCCAATCCCACCTAATAATAATAATAATAATTAAAAGTCCATCAAGCTAAAGATCCAACCAATTGATTCGTCCCAGGACATGGAAGGCCAGGTCCACTCCGTCGGCTGCCCTCCAGCCTCAGCCCCAGCAGCCACCTGGGCAGAAGCCACACAGGGCCCTGGTGTCTGGGAAGCCACGTAGCTCCTTAAAGCCACCTGTGCATGTGGCCCTCCCCAGCCTGTGGGCTCATCGCGTGGATCAGCCGCGGCCAGGCAAGATGGCAAACCTTCTCCTTCCCCAAGACCTCTCGGGGCCCGAGGCACAGGCCACAGTGCTGCCTCTTGCATGTGCAGAAGTGATGTGAATCTGACTTCCGCACCGTGACATGGTAGCCACCTTCCCCGCAACTGCGGATGGTCGACTGGTTCACAGACACAGGCCACCGATGCTGCGTGGGGCAGCGGCCACCCCGGGTTCTCCTGCTTCTGTCGGCTTCATCGGCTTCAAACACATTCCCAGAGGACGGGGCTGACAAGAGCCAGTGCCCATTTCAGGTGGTTCGGGAGGCTGGGGCTGCTGGGTCGGGGGCTCCCAGGCAGGGTCTCGACCCAGAAATCTGAGGCCCAAGCCCTCCCACGCTCGGCTGCCAGGCGCTCATCAGTGCTTTGCCACAGGGCCGTGCAAGCGCCACCCTGGGCTGGCCTGAAATGTTTTCCAAAGCTGATCGGCCCGATGGCAAGCGGGTTCCCTCTTGCTTCCCCGGTGACGTGACATTTCTATCCTTTGGCCACGCTGTCTGATTTCCTCAGCAAGGGGGTGAGGCATGCATCAGGCTTTCTGCTTGCCTGACATCACGCCCTCTTTGGGTTACATAGTGGGAAACTGTTAGAGTTTAGCACTAGGATTAGCAAAAAGCCAAAACAACAACATTTTGGTAGCTCCTCCTTTGATTTTGGTAGGTCAGAACCCACTGGGGGAAAATCAGACAGCCTGAGAACCAGGAAAGGACCAGCAAAGTTGTCTCCTCCACCCAATCGCTTTGGCTTGCAATGCATGCAGCTTCTGCCTCATCTCTTTCCAGATTTTACTCCTCCTTTCTTGCTCTGCCATCCTCTTCCTCCTGTCCTTCAAGGCCCCGTTTCTCTCCCAGAGCTGCCTTTCCTCCAGGCTTTAAAACCAAGAAGGCTGTTTGTTCACAAATAATTCTCATCCTTTGCACAATGTGCTTTTCTGGGGTTTTCCTCCTCCACCTGCCTCCGTATTCCCCTGCCTTCCATTGCAGAATAACAAGGTACAAAACTGCAGATGTGCACAAGCTTCCTATTCCGATCACTCCCAATGAAAGTGCATGTCGAGACAGAAGGCCTCACAGTTAGGCATGGGGTGTAGGCAGGGAGAACCCACGGTGGGAGCCAGTAGCTCAAAAAGGCTCAGCAAAGAGAACCTCCTCTTTGATTCCTTCTTCCCAGCCACACTCCTGAGGAAGCTCCCAGGATGTGTCAAAAGCTTCCTTCTGAATCCAGAGTCTTGTTCCAGGGTCCCCAGACCCCTGGATGTAGGGAGCAGGAAACAGAATGCCCTCTGGGAGAGCATGGAGGTCTGCACAGGTGCCAGGTGAGCCTCTCCAGGGAGTCATTCCATCGGAAGGTCTTCTCTTCATGAGACACCCACCTGACCCCATTTCCAGGTCACTTGGAAAAGCCTCTCTGAACTTGCTCTCAGGACCTGGGCAGGTGTATATGAGAGGAGAAGGCCCTTCAAGCTACCCTGCTGCAAGCCATTTAGGGCCTTCAGAGTTCCCTCCTGGCTTCTTCAGGTGAAGGCAGCACTGGGCAGCGCTGCCAGTTGGAGCAGAGGATGCTGGCCTGGGTGGCCAAAGACTTTGGCCTGCTCCAAGTGAGCGCCGTGCACATAAATCTCCACCCGTGAATCAGACGCTCTTAGAGCTGCAGGAATCCGGCCCAGCTATTTCTGCTGAGCTGGCCCTGAACGGCAGACGAGGACGGTCTGAGTCCCACACAAGAGCGAGCACCGCCTTGCGGCGCAGGTTGTTGGGAAGACGTGAACTTTTGCGATCGTTCCCTGAAAAAGGAACGGGGCCAACGTCTCACCCTGGGGAAGGAGGACCAAACCAAATGATGCCACAGCGTCAGAATGCGAACAAAAATAGGTCTTTTCTCACTGTCTGGCTGGGAGGCTGCAGGCACGTCTTCCCGGTACAGCAAATGCAGAGGTGTTGACAGCGTGCGCCCCAGCAATGCTCTCGCTCGCTCGCTCTCTCTGGCATGATGCAAATGCCCCAGCAGCGGTGCCCTCACTGTGCCTTCGGGCCATGCAGTCTCTGCCAAGCCTTGTCAAGACTTGGGGCTCTACCGTACTCCCCTCGAAAAGGCACCCGGGGCCTGGCACGCATCCTGGCTTAATTAGAGCTTGCAGCCTCCGTAACAATGGGCCAACTGTTTCACGCAAAGCCACCTGGCTTTAGCTGTCCTTAAGGAACGGACGTGTTCCAGAGCCCAGCCTTGTGCAATCCTCTTGCAGCCATCGCAGATAACCCAATCTTAGAATAATGAAGCATGTAAAGAGGAGTTGCTTTAAAAGAACGTTTGCTGGACTGAAATGATTTTAATTTCTTTGCTGACGGTGCTTGCCAAGCGTATGCTTGGGACAAGGTGCTGCGCCACATGTTACGACATGAAACACTTGTCTTTGGCAAGATGGGTTCTGGAGTCGGGCTTTAACGGACAGAAGAGAGCAAGGGCAGTCCCTTCACCCGGCTGCTATTTCTCTCCCCGCCATCTTCCAAAGACAGCATGGCTGGGGCCTTTCCCGGTTCTGGCCTTGCATGCATCCCCGAGAGGCAGCAAAGGCTGTACCAAAAAGGACCAACCAAGAGGGTCCAGCTGTGTCCGGAAGCCACTCTTGATCAGCAGCAGTGTGCAAAGAGCCAGGGCAAACTTCATGCCGTGGGCAGCAGCCCCGATGCACAGAAGCAATCCGAAGAGCAGACCCCGAAAGGTTGTTGTCCGGCCCTACCGCTTCACAAGAGATCTTTCCAGAGAGGAGGAATGACGAACTGCCGCTTGTCAACTCTGCAAATAGTGTACGCTAATAAAAGTTAACCACAACAACACGTTAATGGCTTTATTGCTTTCTTCAGGAAGAATTCAGTAAGGGAGGAAGCTAGAATAAAAGTGTGCAGCTTTTTAGATTTAATTTGCTTTAAAGGGTTTTTGTCTCATTCATATGCAGGCTATAAACCATTTTAACTGCTCCTGGAAGGGAGCCAGCGCTACCAAAGGAAGTGCTTGATTTTTAACTTAGGATTCTGTACTTTGTAGTGAGCATGGAGGGAGAGAAAGAGGATATAGAAAAGTCCTCAAAGAAATCAGAACCACACATAAAAGATCAACAATTGTAAGCTGAGTGGTTCTTCACCAAGGTGCCAGAACCTCTTTAAAAGAGCTGGATTTGAGTGAGAGGAAATATTTCAGCACTAAAGGAAGAGATACTGATCCTCTCTGCTCGGGCTCAGGGGCCAGTCCTGCCACAGCTGGGGGATCTTGGCCGTCACAAGACATGGGAAGGGGCAGGCGTCCTTCCAAGGCTCAAGTCGTGCAATGCAGCACACAGTTTCAGGGCTCATCGTGACATCGGGTTAGCCCTCGCCTGGGTGCAAGCTGCTTTCACTTTCTCATATTTCACATCTTAGGTCTGACTAACAAACAAGGGAGCAAAAACCTTTGCACGAAAATACACGTGCACATTCCTCCTTTGGCATCGATTTGCGTTATATGATTTTGCCCAATAGACACATTTCTGCAAGGAGCATTCCTAATCCTGGTTTCAGGGATGCACAGTTCTTGCATGCCTTTTCCCTGCCGTGTGCTTTTTGTACACATTGATTGGAGCACTCCATTGCAAAATTCAGAAGTACAAATTATGAACGATAACCATTTATGAAGAAGTAACTCCCAGGACTGAGTTTGGGTTCACATTTTGGCTTTAAAGTGTGAAATTTGGAAAGTTTGTATTCACACGTGAAGCAGTCCGATTTCTGACCTGTGCTATTTAAGCTAGGATTTTAAAAGCAAATCCACCCCCAGTAAGGTACGTATGACAACCCCGATCCTTGTTCTCATTTGAAACAAAATTTTATTCCCAGGAACAAGATTACCCCACTTCCTTTCCCAACCTTGCCGCTGCCACCCCATTTTTTATGATTAAGCCCTTCCATCCCCACCCAAGAATAATGGCCCTCCCCAAATGTATCAGTCCCTAAATATATCCCATTAATTTTCTGGATCCGGTAAATACTAGAGGCAAAATGAGTGACTAAGTTGGGGTCGGGATTCAGGGAGGAAGTAGGAAATGTCAAACAGTGGAGTCAATATGAAGTTTTTAAAAAAGAAAGTCCAGGTTAGAGAATAGTTCATTATTTAGATCTTTGCACTTTGTTTTAATGGCCTTTACGAGAGGAAAATAGCTGCAAAGAAATGGCTTAATATCTGTGACCACATCTTGAAAGAGGGAGAAAAGGTGTTGTTGGCAGCACTTTCTCCCAGTGCTCTCTTTCCACTGGAAGATTCCCTGCCTTCCCCCAGATGCACCCATGGCCGAATTTTCCTTTCCCTAATGCACGTTATTGGTGTTAACTGCCTCTCGGCACGCACATCATAGAAAGTGCATTCTTTTTAATGACATGGCGAAGCTGAATATGGGACGGAGGTACATTGGGAGGAGATTAATAGTAATAATACTTACAAGGTGCCCTGGGAATTAGTCTGTTTCCATTACAGAACATTCAGAAATGTTTTTAGGTTCTCTGCTTTAACACGAGTGGCTTTTTTAGGCTTGGTCCGGCAAGCGGGGCTGAAACCACAAAGATTCTGTGGAGGCCGAGTTGTGTCGGCAGCGTTTGAGGAGTCTTCCTGAAAGGTCTGGCTTTCATTTGAAAAAGAAAACAGGGAAGTAAGGGAGAGGCAACCTGGTGCCATCCAGAGTTTGGGAATACAGTTCCCTTAACCCATGGCCAGTTGCTATATTAGCCAGGTTTTATGGGACTGCTAGTTCAAAACATCTGAAGGGCACCAAGCTCATCATCCCTGCTCTTGGCACACTGGTCACTGGTTTTTGTTTAGTCACAAAGCCATGCCCAACCCAACCCATCGTGACCCCATGGAGTACATTCCTCCAGGCTCTCCTGTCCTCCACCATCCCCCGGAGTCCACTCAAACTCACACCAACTGCCTCAGTGACTCCATCCAGCCACCTCATCCTCTGCGTCCCCTCCTTCTTTTGCCATCAGTTGGGCCCAGCATCAGGCTCTTCTCCAGGGAGTTCTTCCTTCTCATTCGGTGGCCAGAGTACTTGAGTTTCATCTTCAGGATCTGGCCTTCTAAAGAGCAGTCAGGGTTGATCTCCTCTGGGACTGACTGGTTTGATCGCCTTGCAGTCCAAGGGACTTGCAGGAGTCTCCTCCAGCACCACAATTCAAAGGCCTCAGTCCTTCTGCGCTCAGCCTTCCTTATGGTCCAGCTTTCACAGCCATACATTGCAACTGGGAAAACCATCGCTTTGACTATACGAGCTTTTGTTGGACTGGCCAATGGACCAGCCACCTGCTGTCGAGTGACCAGCGCATGGATGGGCTGTTTGGCCAAGGGCAAATGTTCCAAAAATGCCACTGTGTGGGTCACTGCCTGCCTTCCAGATGGTGCCCTTTCTTTGCAAAGGGCCAGAGTGAGGACTTATTGGCCGTTTGGACTTGTGACCATCAGGGCAAACCTGGCAGCAGAGCGGAAGCTTTCTGCTAGGAGACACAGCTGAACCAAAACACTGCCAAGCAGGGTTGAGTTGGTCTTTCTCTCCCTTTTCTTTCTTGGCTGGTCAAAAGGAGAGCCTTCAACCTGCAGCCTTTTATCATGCCAAAGCTGGTCTGTCCGGGTGATGCACGTTCTACCCTGGTGAGCCAGGAACCCACCCCAGGGATCTTTCCAGAGCATCCCGTGGATGAAGGCCTGGTGTGCATCTCCTGGGATACTGCGGCCTTCAATTCTGGTCAATGCTGAGGGTCAAAGACTTAGTCTGCTTTCCTGGTTTGTCCAACTGGGAGACCTGAGTCTTCACCCAAGAGTCATCATCCTGTACTGGATGGGGCCAACCCTCAAGGCAGAGATTATGCTTTCAGTGCTGGAGCCTCTTCATTCCTTCTCCAGGAGAAAGATTTCAGGCAACAGGGCTGGGAAAAGCCGTCAGAGGACTATTGGCCATCAAACTGTGGAGAAACCGAGGGTCCCATCTCATTATATGGTTGCTTCTCATGGCCGAAAGAAAATTCTTTCTTATTTCAGCAGCGTTGTGTTCTGTGTTTGCGCCTTGCCATCTGCAGGTTGAAGAGCTCTGTGTCTAAAAAAGAAACTGGATAATCTTCTCAGCGTTTAGAGCTTAGTTTCAAAATCAAGGAAAGGTGCAAGTATGAAGTGCTTGACCTTAAGTGCTAGTTAAACGGAACTCCTTTTGGGGATGGTTCATTCCGTCTAGACCAAACAAAGATGGAGAGGAAACAGAACCGTCTGTAAATGAATGGTACTGGGATTAGGTGGACGACAGGGACCTATTATCCCCATTAAGTAATGAGAACAAAGCAAGCTGCAGCTCATGGGGCGAATGGAAAAAACTGCATCGCTCCAGCACAGAGCTGGGCAGGGCCAGGAGCTGCCAATGGAGACCGCTGGTGCCACCGTGGGATGTGCTGGATGAAATGACACACGACTGGGCAGCAGGCTATGCTGCCTCGAGGCAGGGCAGGGCACTGAATGCCGCCTCCCTGCGGCCCCTTCCAGGCCTGACGATGTTTTGGTTCACAGCACATTTGTTCCAGGCTCTGCACTTCTGAAGAGGCTTCCCAGTGAACGAGTTCTGGTTCATGTGATCCACAGGCACGTGCTCCAGGAGAGCAACCTCAGGGATCTTGCTGAGGAACCTCGAGCAAGGCATGGATCGTGCCTGTAGGACAGGGATTCCCAGGCCCTGAGTAGATTCCTTTTTGGTGGTTCGGGGCTGTGGAATGTGGGTGGCCACAGGCTGGCCTGCTTCTCTTCGCTGCCAAGACCTTGGTAGCTGAGGACCCCTTTGAGGTGAGCTCTCACTGCCTGCAAAGTGGATTTGGTGTACTGTCTTCATTTCAGGAGGTAGAAGAAATATGTTTCAGTTAGGATTTTACTAGAATTTATCTAGTCTGCATCTCTTGGGCCCAGAAGTGGGGCTAAACATGGTCTGTAGCCAAAGTCTGTAAATTTGCAACACAATTCATGAAACCAGGAATGCATCTGAAAATGCCAACTTGCAAAGTTATGTATGAAAAACTGTATTTTTTAAAAAAAAATCAGACATTATTTAATCAATAGGAGAACCGATACATTTTGAGAGTATATACAATTGATGTGTCCTCTCTAAACAGAACATCTCTAATCAATTCGTGAAGCCACATGGGCTTCTTCAGTTGCTTTCTTGTTGTAAGTATTTGAAATGGCACCTTTAGAATTTCCTTTTTACAAATTCCCACCCATCTTAGACTCCTTCCCCCATTAGAGTCCCTTGTCATGGAATCTTAATTATCATTGTTCTGAATGCATTAACATTGGCTCTCCTGAAATCCAAAGCACTCTTCTGGCTACCAAGCCTCCAGTCTTGGCAAAGGAAACATGCTCCATGGTGCACATTTTGCGGATACCCTGCAGAAAGTCAGGGGCAAGCAGAAGAAAAGAATTGTGGCTTTACGTTTGCCACTGTTTCCCAATTAAGGGTCCAAGAGATGCCCACGCTTCTAGAGCCAGCTCTGCTGAAGAGATTCAGATGCAATATTCTTCCAGTACAAGCTTACATTCCAGATCTGATGTATGTATGGATCACCTCTACTGACCAGCGACCACTCTCTGTTTTCTAGTCACAGTCCCTGGGCATGATTTGTGGAAATTTAAAACATCACATGATCCAGTAGAACTATTCTGCAGAATCAAGCCATCCTCTTGGGAAGCCGGGCATTTCAGTGCTTGGGGCAGTGCAGCGAAAGTGCCCTTTGCCACGCTGCCCCTCAGCAGCCAGGATATTTTGGTGCCAAAGGGGGAAAGCACCACAGGCTCCCTTGCCCATCTCTGGCGGAAAAGGGGAAAAAGCCGTGATATTCCCAGTACCTTGGTCTTGGCCAGAGGCTGAGAAATTAATTAAGCCAAGAACATGCGACCGTCCCGGGGCGAGTGCGCATCAACCCATGTGCGAGGGTTCAGGGCACTATGCCGTGCCCCACCTGCCACCCGGTACAATGAGGTTTCTGGGCTAACGGTTGATGAACCTATTTTAGGAGGGTGCTGTCTGTCTGGCATTACTTTCCCAAGAACAAGCATTCTTCCTGCTATTAAACTGTGGGGAGAGCAGCTTCCCTCTCCTAGGTACCAGGGTGACCCAGGAATGCCTCATTTTCTTGGGAAAGAGCTGCAGCTCAGGGATGGAGCAGCTGTGCTGCACTCAGAAGGTTCCAAGCAGAGGCGGGGATGAGTTCTGCCTGGGAGCAGCCTGACGTCTGTGTAGCTCAGGGGTGGGCGCACTGGAGACTTGCGGGATTTCCTTTGGTTTCTTCTAGAACCCTGAGAGCCACCAGCCAGAACCAGGTACAAAGTAGAGCATGGGAACAAAGAAGGCTGAGTGCAGGAGTTAGACCTGAGCACCACAACTGAATGAATCCCACAGTTCTTCCACACAGCAACCAACCAGCCAAAGATCTGCACACCAGCTTGAAAGAAAGAAAGAGCTTTGCAGGGGGAAACAGCAGCGTGGTGCAGCTGAGGTTCATGGGGTCAACATTCCGGGAACTTCTTCCAGGGATTATGATGTCACCTGGCACCCCCAGGTTTCCTTGTTCTTGCTTAGTTTAGCTGCAGCCCTCACTACAGCTGAGTTTTCCCAGCAACAGCATGTCATTGTTGAACAGGAGACCATTTGGTGGTGGTGCATTCGTGAAAGGACAGTTAAGATCCACTACCTTTACCAAAAAGCCTATTGATGGGAGAGACAAAAACCGCTAGAACTGACCTGTCAATGTGATGAGCACCTTGACCCACCGACATATCACCACACCATCCTCTGCTTCAGTTGCAAAGAGAGGTTGCTTTTGTTTGGAAGAAAGAAAAGGGTAAAAAAAAGTCAAAGGTCAGACTGAACATCTTTCACTTTGTTTTGGAAACTTACGTGTGCTTTTTTCAAAAGCAACTTTTTCCATCCGGCTTTGAAAGGGCACAGATTGTCAGGCCTGTGCACAATGAACTGGTTTTACGTGTCGCACTGAGCATTTTTTCCCATTTTGTCCTGAGAAGCTATTAGGCTTTGGTACCTTCATGTGGGCCCTGTAATTTCAGCGACTGCCAGGAAAAAAGTAATAACTCCTCTTAAACAGAGCATCGGCTTTAAAACTTAATGAGAGACATTTGAAGCTGGGCAGGTTTTCAACATAGGAAGGGAGGATAAAACCTGGCCCGATGTAAAGAAGGAGTCGAGGGGAGGGAGGCACCCCCCCCGCCCCCACCTTGGCGAAAATGCCCTTTGCAAGACGGAATCAGCAGGTGAGGGTTTGAACCAAGGGCAGGAGCTGCCACCTTGAGCCGGGTTACCTGTTCCAAGAAACCTGCCGAGGGTGCACCTCTTTCCAAACTCATCCACCCAGGTTGGGGGCAGAGTTGGGTAGGGCTGCATGTTAAGCAATCTATGGGATATCTTGGCTAAATGTATATGTAATGTATGGATCAGCCTCCTTGGGAGAAAAATCCCAGACAACGCAAGCATGCTCTGCCTGGGAAGAGGGAAAGTTCAGTCATAGAATTTGCTTCGGTTCAAGCCATGGCAGGACTCACTCCGAGTCACCAAAGGGGTCATAAAGCTCCATGGAAGCTGCCTTCAGAATATTAGCGAAGGGAAGCATTTTGTTTTTGATTGCTGCTCAGTGAAGTGTTAGGGCAGAGCTCTCACCAAGGATTATGGGTGTTAATCTAGTTGCATCGATGATTTAGGGACCTTCTGAAATTCCCCCAGATGCGTACACTTGCTAATAATTAGTGATGGGCAAGCTCCCAGGCTCAATTTGTATTTGGCTCAGGCTTTCTGAGCTTGTTTGGCGAACACCAAAGAACATGCTCTTTGTTTCCTTCTTCCCTTGGGAGATCTCTGTCAGGTGGTGCGGTTTACACAAGAGTGTGCACTGTCGAATTGACCCCCGGGATCTGCAGGTCCATTGCTGAAGCACCTGGCTGGAGTTGGCATCCGGGCGGTGTGTTTCCTCTGCCAACAGCGACCTCAGGGAAGGGAGATGTTGGACACAGTCGGACAAGCTGGGGTGAAGCGTTGTTTCCCCATCCCACGTGCTGCAGTCTTGATCTTGACTGATTGCAATGGCTGGCATTATAAAGGTTTTTTTAAAATAGTACAACACTAAACCACACATTAAATGTAATGTGCAGCTTGGCCTAGAACAACTTTCCCTGACTTTTTTACCCTACCAAGGTTTGGGCCAAAAATTCCCAGCATTCTTTGTCATTGACCATACTAGCTGGGGCTGACGGAATCTGAAGTCCAAAGCGTATAAAGTTACTGAGCTGGCACAAAGGAAGCTGATCTCTCTCTCTCTCTCTCTCTTTGTCATTTGTGACCATTTGTTCTTTTTCTTGCTTTTTGAAAAAGGACAGCCCTCCATTGTAAGGCACCCTACATTTGCAGGGCTGTCCTCGTACAGTCCCCAAGAGTCTAACCAACACATCTGGAGGGTGCCAAGGGAGGTGGCTGTGTGTCCTCTTGTACAGAGGACAGTCCTCTCTTTGAAGGACTGTCCAGTTCAAGTCTGGTTTCAAGATGCAGAATTCTCAAAGAAATTGCTAAAGGGTGTGTTGAAGCTGCCCACACGCATCAGGCAGATGCTGTCTTCTGCACTAGAGTGAGGTGTACTATATATCTATCTAAAATTATAATTATTTCCAAACTTGCATCCATAAATACATGTCAGCGCATGCACGTTACGTGCCAATCAATGCCCCCCTCCCCCCCCGCCCTGCTTCTTCGTCATTGCTTGCCCTCTTTTTGGGGGATCCACAAATGGGCACCCTAGTTCCGAATTGCGGGATGCTGGCATGGCCTGGATGTTAGGCTGGCTTCATCCACCTTGCTTTTTCTATAATGAAGATGGATCTCTTTACAAAAGTCCCAGGAGACGGAACCCTGCCAGAGAAAGTCTATTTTGCATGGATGTCGTTTTTCATTGTTTCATCTCCCATCCTTTCCCCAGTTTTCTTGGAAGCACAGTTGCAGCGAATCTCACCCCTCCACCCCCAGTAGCCAAAAGGGCAAAGCCCCAACTTTCCCCCAAAACACCCCCACATTCCTTGATCATCCAGAACAGACTAGCTCAGTGTACAAGTATAAAAATACTTCAAAGACAAGCCTTTAAAAAAGAAAGACAAGAATTTTGGCATTCCCTCTGCACAAGCCGCTCCGGTGAATCTACAACATCAATAAGGTGGAATGTCCTATTTCTTAAATTTTCAAAATTCCTGACTTCACTTTTAAAGGAAGTTGTTACGGAAACTTTTGCCCATTTAAAGGTCAGTGCTGTAGTGCTGAAGCTGTTTTGCACACAGTTCTATAATTGTCACCATATTTGTTTCTAGTTCATTGAAATGGGGGGTGGGAAACACAAAATCGCAGCCAAGTACACTTCAGGCTTACAGTAGGGGAAAAATAAGGTTTTGTTTTCTTCTTGTCCTGGAGCTCGGTGTTTGCAAAGCAGTCTTCCTGCAGTTCCCATTGCTCTCTGCCTGCATCTGTCCATGCATTGGAAGAGGCAGAGAGAGGAGCTCTGGGGAGGGTTGATGCTTTCGTGCCGGGATTCTGTGCACACCCTGGCGCCCACAGCATCCGGCTCTCCTCCTTCACCCTGTCGTGGGTGGGTGACTGAGACAGTTCGGCCATCTAGTCTGGGGAACCTCGAGGCCCAGGCCGGTTCCGTGCTTCCAGTGTGTCTGTTTTGTATTGGACGGTCCTCCAGTTGAGGACAATCTTCCATTGGAAAACTTCCTCTCTTGGGCAGAGGCTTTAAGTCCAGCCCAAACCAGCGTGGTGCAGTGGATCAGGTGCTGAACCGGGACCTGGGAAATCCATGCCCTGCCACGGAGCTCTCTGGGAGAGCTGGGGCAGCCACGGACCCCCGGGCAAAGCTCATCGCAGGGTGATGGTTGTGAGGAGGAAACGGAGAGGAGGTGAAGCTCACAAACTGCCTTGGGTCCTCACAAGAGGAGAAACAGTTGGGTATACATGCAATGGAAATGGAATATAAGAACTGCATAGCCATTCTTGGGCAATGGGCTTGAAGGTGCTGCTGTCCTGATCCCACCCTCAGCTCCCTCTTTCCTCCAGCCATAGAGCCATTTTTCTCCTTCGAAGAACCCTTGCTTCCTCAGAGCTGGTTTCGCTGTTTGCAGTTGGGCGCTGGACTCCTGCAGCAACATGTTTTCATCTAAAAATTGTGTACCCACATTTTATAACCATTAGGGAGCAAAGCAGGATGCCATGCTGTTTTGCTTATCCCACCTCATCACACTTTTCCTCTGAAGGCTGCAGCAATTCCAAGCCATAAAGATCTTTTCCAGGCCGTGGATCTGGTCTGTTTAGAAGAAATCCGCTGAGATCTCACAGGGAACTGCTGAGCTTTCAACGTGGTTAAACCCTTCGTCAACAGGTTTCTCAGTTGCCTTCGGGTCACTCCGTGGAGCACGCTCAGAGTTTCAGAAGGGTTTGGCTTGTGGCACTGATGTGCGAGGATTGCTTTTGCAAATGCTTCATGGCTGCATCCTATATTGCAAAGCCTTATTCGGCTAGTTTAAAGAGCCCCTCTGAACTTGCTAACTTCTCTTCCACCCTCTTTATGGCTTCCAGATCTCCCAGACTCCAGTCCAAATTTGCACCCCACACCACTGCAGCTCTCCCAGCAGTGGTCCCCTGCTGTTTTTCTAAGGAACTGGGAGCCATCCCAAACCCTGATTCCTCACATCACTGTCCGGTTCAGCTCTCAGACCTAAAGGGCTTGGGATCTGAGGAGTGAGATGGCCACGGGGCCCCCGGGCGTCTCAGATGCCGCTTCTGCAGTCAGAAGAGCATCTCGCAAGTGGACGCAGGCAGGCAGGCAGGCCTCCATGGCTTTTTTCCCAGGGTTCGGCAACAGCCAATCTGCTGCTGCAAGTTTTATAAAAGACAGAACCACTGGAATGTGCAACAAAAGATTCAGACCGTGCGCATCTCGTGAAGGGCTGAAAGCGGCAGCCGCACAGCATGTCAGCCTCACTCGCTGCTCTCCGGAATGGCTTCCCTCAGCCCCACATCTTACAGGGCGCTTTGGGGGCCACTATCAGTCACTATCACCCCTGCAATCACGATTGTGGTTTTGCTAAACACGCTAATCATGTTGTGGGCCGACTTACCCTTTGTTGCGTTGTTGTTTTAGCTTTGCAAAGTGCCTGTGCCTAATGTGAACCATATGGGACGTAGATCATGTCACACTTGGAAAAGAACCAGGCAAACAAGGCATGTTCGGGTGGGCAAGAATCACATATTTTCACAAACTTTTAAGAAAGCAAAGTGAGGTGTTGGGGGAAGAGCTTCCCCAAAGATCAAGCTTACCAACAGACCATGGAACAGCTGTTTCAGCTCCTGGACTTGGTTGCATCTGCATTATTGTGGCTCCTCTTATACAGGTAGAGCGAAGTCAGGCGAGGTTTTGAACTCGTGTGTTTCCGTGGCTCCCTCGTGGGAGAGGAGCGCCGGGCCAGGGGCTGGATATTGGCTGTCAAACACATTTTGCAGATTATTCAGTGAGCTGGAGAGATTCCTATCAACTTCGGGTGCCAACTTGTGTCCTTCTTGCACAGGTAACATTACTCTCCTCTCCCCGAGTGCTCCTCTCATTTCCACAGGGATTGTGATCTGGAAGAGAAGATGAAAGAGGAGCAGATGTGGAGGTGCCTTTGGAGGGCGTTTGTAACCCTGCTGTGAAATGCAGCACGGCTGTGTGAGACAAAAGGGCACCTCCTTGCATGGCCGGGAATCGTTCTGTCATGACGGGGCTTCAGGCGTGGGCAGGCTGGGCTGGGGCTTTGGAGACAAGGGGACAGGAAGGGCAAGAGACAGGCTGAGCAGCTAGCTCGGAATCAGCACTTCATGGGGCCAGGGAGTGCCCCATTCTCCTGGGCCACCAGCTCCAGGCTGGATTGCTTACTGCAGCGCCGCCCTCTGGCTAGCAGGAGCCCGGTGGTGGCACCTGGTGGGAGGCAGTGCGGAGTGCCTGGCTCAAGACCTCTGCTGATGATGACTTGCAGCTTCCGTGAATCCCGGGTACAGGAACTGCACACCCTGCGAGTTTGGTCCATGCAGCTCTGTATTGCCGGAGGGCTTGGGCGCTCCTGGAGGCAGTGGCAGGATGGCCGCAAATGAGGCAGGGGTCTTCACCCCACAGGAGTGCTTGCATTGAGCTGGCAGCCCTCTGTGGCTCACGCAGAAATGTTTTGCTGCTCTGTACATGATGCTGAGCCTGGCCCTTGTCTCTGCTGAGCAGGATAGAGCTCCAAGATGAAATTGCAAGTACTGAGAAATGGTTTATAAGCAGCCATTTCTTTTCCGGGGTACCCTTTCCTGATTTGTTGCCAAATGCACAAACCATCCACTGTACAAGTTGCTGCTTCTCCTTGCAAAATCTCTGTTTGCCTGCCTGCGCAGGGGAATCTTGGCTACTTTTCTCAACTATTCCTAACGGGCACTGCTCTTTGGATACCCACAGCCAAATTTCCATTTGTCATATAACTGCCCCACCTTCAAGGCTGAGCATAAGCGTGGATGTAGGATGCCACCGACCCACTCATTTAACCCACCGTTGGCATTAGAAAAAGTTCCTATAAATGGACTCTGAAATAGGAGCCTTTTAAACATCGCTCCTGGACCTGAAAGTGGTAACTTTCAGCCGTGCAGACAAAACATCAAACATCCCTGTTTTTCTAAGAACCAGGACCTTGGAATGTGTCCACCGGCCCCCGTGGCCCATAAGTGCATTTCAAAATGGCTGCTCCTCCTTGCTTTGCTTTACTGGGAGAGGAAACTGCCATTCATCTGGCAAAGGTGCTTTCTGATGGGCAAACCACGAACCTTTCAGTGACATCGCTTTGAGCGGAAAACACCCTCTCTGAAGCCATTAAGGGCAAACATCCTGCAAATTACGTTAGATACGCTAAGCCCAGTTCCGATCTCAGTTTATGCAGACCTGGGGCAGTTCCACTAAAGCCACTGGCTTTAAATTAGTAGGGAAGTTCAGCGTGAGACCTATTACTTTAATAGAATGTCATGAATGCGGGGCATGGTTGTGCAGAGCCAAATTTTAATAGCATTTCCTGGCAACTTCGGGAAATTGGAGAAGCCTGTGGTCTCCAGAGGGACACTGTAATGGTTTTAAGTGTTGTGCATATCTGATAACTCCAAGAGATAAAGTGTCTGCCAAAGAAATCCTTCTGACCGAGAAACGCTCAGCTACCTTTTTGCATGACGTCCTACTAGGAATACAGCGCAACGATGGTTCAGGACCTGTATGCTTGCTGCCCTTCTTTGCAACAAGGAACCCTGGGAACTGGAGACTTAAGCAAAGGGCACCATTGTGATCTGTGAGAAATCTTGTCTGGAGATGCTTTTCATCTGCTCAGCATGCCTTCAAATAGAGGACTGTCCTTTATAGACCTTCCAAGGAAAGCTTGTGTCCTATGCAGCCAACACATTTCCTGGTTCTTCCTTTTAAGGCTTTCCGCAGCCTTGCCCTGCTCTATATTTCTAGCGTCAGCTATATTCCTCATATTGCCCAAAGAGCAAATACAACCTGTTTGCAAATGCAACCTGTTCCGTGTAATCAAATAATGCTTGAGCTAGATGAAGTATCTGAAGCAAAAGAAAGAGGAGCCGTCTTATCTCTTCCTTTTTTAAATCTCCCACCCACTGCCCTGTGCAAGAAAGCAAGACAGCAAGAAAGTAAGAAAGCAAGAAAGAAGTAATAACATTTGTTTCCAATATTTTATGTGGAAAACTTTGCATGTAACATAAAATTCTTCTGGCTGGAAAGACCACTTGTGGGGAAGTGATGTGATTATAATTTGAAATCTGAGCTCGATTCTACCCAGCGAAGCCACTGAAACGGGGCACAAGTTGCTCCGCTCTGGCTGCACTTCTGCATGACACCTGCTGACGGGCCTCTCTGGCTCGCGAGCAGCTGCAGCAGGTGGGCCCTCCTAGGTTTGGTCTCCATTTTCTGTGGGGAAGACAGAGCAAAACATGTACGCTGCACCTGCGTAGGTTGCACTTTTCAGCAGCCTAAGAGAAACTGCAGGGCAGCTTGGGATGTGGGCAGGTGTGACGCCTTCTCCCTGGACAGAAGTCGGGGGCACCCTCAGACTCAGGGAGATGCAGAACCCTTCCTCTCGATCTGCTCCCCAAAGGAGGCTTCCAAGGTCATCCGTGCAGGATCTTCGAGGTGGGAGATGGCGCTGCCAGGAGCGGAGTCTTGGCACAACAGGGTGCTGCTTACAGGAAGACCTCACTATGGGATGCTGCACAGAAAGGTGTCCTGGCCTGGTCTTGATGGCTGGAATGTGTTTAGAATGGGCAGAGATGTTGATCCATGCCGAAAAAGCTACTCAAGGAAAGCTTTTACCAAATCACATTATTTTCAATGGTACTTTAGCCCTATATTAGGGTTAGGGGTGTGCACCAGGGGAGGGTTAGGTTTATTAAAATGAGATGTCCTGCCATGGTTTTGTTGGTTGGAATGTTTTCAGAATGGGCAGAGGTTTTGAGTTGTGCAGAAAATCTACTCATGAAAGATTTTAAAAAGTCATACTATTTTCGCTGGAACTTTAGCCCTATATTAGGGTTAGGGGTGTGCACCGGGGTAGGGTTAGGGTTAGGAAAACAGGTTTCCTGGCATGGTTTTGATGGTTGGAATTTGTTTAGAATGGGCGGAGACGTTGAGTTGTGCAGAAATAGCTACTCAAGAAAGGCTTTTACGAATTCATATTTTTTTTGCTGGAAGTTTTGCCCTATATTAGGGTTAGGGGTGTGCACCAGGGTAGGGTTAGGAAAACGAGGTGTCCTGGCATGGTTTTGATGGTTGGAATGTGTTCAGGATGGGCAGAGACGTTGAGCTGTGCAGAAAAAGCTACTCAAGGAAGGCTTTTGCAAAATCACATTATTGTCAAGGGAACTTTAGCCCTATATTAGGGTTAGGGGTGTGCACCAGGGTAGGGTTTAGGGTTTGATAAATGAGATTTCCTGTCATGGTTTTGATGGTTGGAATGTTTTTAGATTGGGCAGAGATGTTGAGTTGTGCAGAAAAAGCTACTCAAGGAAGGCTTTGGTCTCTGAAAGGTTCGCCATCAGTGCCTTTGGGGAACCTGTGTGTGGGGAAGCGTGCAAGGAAACCTTGGCAGCCGCATGCTGTTTGCATACCCAGGGAACAGGGAAAGGGGGCCAATGCAAGCAGTCAGTGCCACGCTGGGATCCCCGTCTCCAGCTTCTTGTTGGGTGTCCACTGCTTGGGTTTGGGAGAATAACGGTCCAATGCCCTTCCTGCCTCCGTGCCCTCCAACTGGCTAAATGCTACGTGCTCTCATAGATCAGTGGTGTTTGCTTGCAAGGACCAGGCACAACTCAGTTTACTCTTCCAGGCATTTTATTGCCTGCTGAGCAGTTTTATCTGTGCTTGTCATCTTTGATCCAAAGGCTCAATACGTCTTTCCGTTATTTTTATATTTTACTGAATGCTGTCCTATGCAAGGTGGGGGAAGTGCTTTGATAAGAATGGTACAATTAATATCTTTTCCAATCTCCCGCACCAGCAAGCTTCTATTTCACACCGTCCACGTGAAGATTAGATCAAGGGACTCACCCTGTGTGCAGTTCTCTGAACTGCATCACATCGATATTCGTTATGGATTAGATTTTATTTGCAGTCCACCTTTCTTCCAAGAAAATGGAGCGGAGGGCTGCTGCAAATGACGCTTAAGCCAGTGGTCACCACCCAATTCTGCATTATTTCCCCCCAAAGAGATGCTTTCATTTGAGTTTCGTGTAGCTGAAGGGTGCTCTGATCTGAAGCGGGACCATCACACGTGGGCAGTGTGTGTGTGTGTGTGTGTGTGTGTGTGTGTGTGTGTGTGTGTTGGGGCGGGGAGTGTTAAAGCTTCCCAGCCAGACATGGCTTTTCTTTAAATCCCACCCACCCCCAGGTGGGAGCTTTAAAAAAACAACCTCCACTGGCAGCAAACATGAGAAGAACAGATGTGTCTGCAGCTGCACCAGGGTCCTGAGCCCCTCGGCGGACATGAGCTGTGTTCTAGCGGACCAAGAAAGGGGAAGAGCTGGCTCACTCCCACCACAGACATTTGTCTGTTTCTAGTCTAAACAAAGTCTCAGTAGCTGAAATTGGCTGGAAGGCTGTGTGTCTGATACCAATAATATTCAGTAGATGGCATAACGATTCATCTCGGGAGCCAGAAGAAAAATTCTGGACATGAACATTTCTGAATTTTGGGCAGGGTGAAATGGAAACCCGGAGCTTGCTCACGATATGGCGTCAGGTTTCAGCTTAACTCACTCGCTGCTGTGATCGACCATGGCAGGGGGTACCAGTCCAGCACTTCTGCAAACACCGTCCTCCTTAAATTATAATATGCACGTGGATCTTTGCACTTGGCTCGTTTGGGGATTAGAAACACAACATTTGGTTCCATTTTAGACTGGAACGTTGGAGGAAGGATTGCCAATTTTGCAAGATAGACATCCTGGGCAAGAACCGAAATGAAAGATAAGTCGCGGGGGGGGGCGGGGGGGAGTGATGGGTGTACGTGGTGTACATTTTGCAGTGGGGGAAACAGCGGCTCTCTTCAAATACCTTCTGCAGTACTACCTGTTGTAATGCCAGGCAAGCATGTGACCTTTTAAAGACATGTTGGTTAAAATGAAAGAAAGCGAAAAAGAAAAAAAAAAGCATTCCTAGCTGCACATCCAAAATGCTAGACTCCTTTTGAAGTTTCAGTATTTGACATTCTGTCAAAAGATTGGCAAATACAACACAGCCGAACAGATACTCCAGAAAGATATTAATGATCCAGCCACCGATAAACAGACTTTTCCCATTTAACTTTGTCAGGCAGTGTTTCATAAATCTTTGAGGAGGGCCTGGAGCAGAAGGACCAAGATTTGGTTCCTAGATCTCAGCCTGGACTTCATGCTGGCCACAGGAGAACCGGTCAGAACCAAGAGGACTGTCCAGAATGGACCGCACATGGTATTCCTGCCCATAATCTCCTGCAAAATAAGCAGAATGCCACCTGGTATGCCAGTTACTAATGGAAGCCGGAGCTTTCGGCCTCCTGATATGCCTTCTGTAGGACAAACCACACGCTTCTTTCAAAGCACAAACACTTACTGCATCTGGGTTTTTAAAGATAAAACAGTAGGTGGGAAGGGGAGGCAATTTTCGTCGAGACCACTGTCGGTTGGGGGGGGGGCGGATTTAGCCCTCCTGGGGCTGCTGCAGCCCTGATATAAATACCCCTAGCCATAAATAGCCTTAGGAAAAGACTCCAGTCGGCCCCAAAGGGAGCTCTTATCCAGAAATTAATTGCTGCATTTGTAGCATGCAGGATCCTTCGGTTTGGCCCTAAAGTTGTCGCAGCCCCGATTCTGAAGGAGGTGAGGTGCTGTGGAACAAGCCCAAGAGGTTTACTTGCATCCTGCTCTGCTGTTTTATGGAAGGCAGGAAGAGATTTCTAGTCCCGGATTGTAGAGACTAAATATCCAGGGAGAGCCCACTGGCTTCCCAAGGAATACTCTGCCGTTTCTGAATGTCTGGGGCGATTCTGGTCCTCCTCATGTGGAGGCTGGGACACGAGGCTCTGCCTGAACTCAGCTTTTGGGCTCCATCTCCTCTCCAACTCTTCTCCTAATCCACATTGTTTCTTTGGACAAGAGCCTCTCCCATTTGGCTGGCAGGATCTCAGATCCTTGTTTTCCAAGGTTGGGGGGTGGGGGTGGGGTGTATCTTGGAGACAGCTGAAAGAAATGTCAGATGATGTTGAAGCCTTGCGTCAGTTGTGCCTGATTAATTATTGCTTAATTATAAACCCTAGGGACGGTGCTATTTTTCAGACTGGAGGAGGAGGAGGAGGAGGAGGAGGGAGGAAGTCCTATCATGTCCTGCCAGAGAATATCAGCTTTTTCCATCAGAGCTCTCATTTGGTGAAAAAACTGCACCGGGGATTGAGAGCGGCACCTCCACATGCTAGCATCGTTGTCACTTCGTCAAAATGGGCCGTCTGTGGTAGACTCAGCGTGAAACAGACACAACCGCCGCTTGCCAAGGAATGGTGAGGAAACCTTGCATTGCGATGGCCATTTTGATCTAGGCTCTTGCCAGGTGAAAAGCTTCTGGCCCCAGACGTCTCTAGGTGTTAGGCAGTGTTTCCGTCTTCTCTCCCGAATGGAGGGTCCTTTCTCCCCCACTTCCTTCCTGGCAGTGGCGGGAAAGAAGGAAAGGATGCACACAGGAGTCAACATGAACTGAACCCTGCGTAAGATTCTGCCATTGAGGCACGGTGATTACGCTCTCCGGGAAATCTCATCTGGAATTGCTGATAAAGAAGACAGGCCATCCGATGGAGATAAGAAGGCCAGCCAGTCCCACCATGAGGGGGATCTAGCCCCCCTTCCTCAGCTGCCCTTCCCTACCTTGTCCTGAGATGTTTGCTGGATACTCAGTTCCTCTGTCCCTTCCATTGTCCCCGAAAGCCACCCAAGCCTATTCTGTTCTTTAAAGGGCTTGTTTTCAACATGATTCAGGAATGAAAAGAAGGAAAGATGTACTGAAACCTGCTAAAGAGCCAGAGGTCATAATCTTGGGTCAGATGTTAATTTGTATATGGAGTTATTGCAGCTTAGTATAATTAATGTGCTTTCATGCTTTGCTTGGGTGTTTAATTGTTTGTTTATGGGATTTTAAGAGGGCCTTTGGGCTACTGAGGCAGAACATGAATGCAACAAGAGTGCACTTTCCAGAGGGAAGTCCAGCGAGAGGCTAAGTCCAGTTGATGCTGCAAAGCTCAGGCCGTGGAGCTACAGTGCGGCACCTGACCAGGACAGAGGGGAAGAGGGCCTGCGGCACCCGACTGCGAGTCCCTCTCGCCTGCTCTCCCATTCACACCACAAGTGCCCGTGAGAAAGCCACGCACCAGGTGTGAGCGCTGCAGAGCCTCCCTGACTGTGGCCCCCGGCCACTGGGGATCATGGGCGTGCCTCCTCTGAATCTTGAGGTAGCGTATAGCCATGAGGACTAGCAGACGTGGGTGGCATTATCTGCCACGGAGGCATGGACATCCCGTGCCACTGCATTTCACAGTTTGACCAGGGGACGCGCAAAGAAGGAACCTCGCCCCATTCAGCTCCATGGGATGGCACCCGCACCGTGGGCCCTGCTGTGTTCCTGGAGACATTTCCTCCCCGCTTCACTTGCTCCCGACCGCGCATAGCCGTGTGCGCGCCACGCCCCACCTTCTCATCGCTTGCCACTTGGGGGCTGCGGCCGGTGCAAGACACCGAGCGGCTGTGCAGGAGGGCCACTCCCTGGCCAGAACTCCGCTTCCCCCTGGGAATGCTTTTCGGGATCAGACCGAGGACCTTTGCTATGGTCTTCCGGAGCGCATCCCGCAGCCACGGGATGCTCAGTGAGAGAGGCTTTTTCCAGCTCAGACTCGTTACTGGAAATATGTTTTACACAACGTACAATAACAACCTAAACTTAGATTATTATACCTTAACTACCCAGCCATGCTTCTTTGAAGGTGGATTAAAGTATCTCAAAATTCTTGCCACAAGTGTTTAAGACCTACTGAAATTACACCATTTTGCTCCCTCTATTTAATCTTATTAGTGTTTTCCACTTGATGGAGCCAGACAATAACTAACATCCACAGTGCGCGGTAAACACTGCCCAGAGTGTCCCAGCATTCAGCATGAGCAGAAGGGATTGCTCATGATGATTTTTTCTCCTCCTCCTCCTTCGCCTTTGCTTTCAACATTTTAGTGCTACCTAGCACATAACAAAGTAAATAATCTCAGATGCTAACTCCCCTTGCTCATGCTTGAAATAAGGCATGTTTAAGAAAGGAACTGAAAATAAAATTGCCAAGATCATACTCCCTTTTTACTCCCCAGGTTTTGGGGTGAGCACACTTAGAATGTTATTACCAGGTCTGATTTCCAGCACTGAAAAAAGGCACTGCTGAGTTGGGGAAAAGGCAGAGAAGACCAACGAAAATCAACAAGGAATTGGGGCAATTCCCTATGAGGAATGGTTACAACAGCTGGGATTGTTGGCTTAGGAAAAGGTACGTAAGGGAAGAGAAGGCTATCCATGTGCTAGTCCTGTTGGCTATGGGCTACCTCCTTGAGCATGTACCAGTTGCCCAGGGATTTGGTTAGGTGGAATTCTTCCACCATACTATGGCGGCAGGAATGGAGTGCTGGACTGGATGGACCAGCCATGGCCCATTGGTCTGATCCAGCACAGCACAGTCATATGCCCCACTGGTCTGACCAGTCAACCAGACTGCTTCTCTCTCCAGCAAGGCTAATCCTGGATCTCACAACCGAGGCCCCCAAACTGGGCATTCCATGGGGGTGCTCTGAAAACCTTCTCCCGGTATTAAACATGGGCAAGAAAACACAAGGCACCAGTTGCCCCTGGTCATCTCACTTATGGGTGCTACTGCTTACATGGGCAACCGTTTTCACAAAGAAGACCACTCAGCGTGATCATATTGCATGTGTTCGGGTTAAACCTCTGAGTCAACACCCTGACTTAAACTTTGGTCTCCATTCCATCTTCAGGGGAATCTCGCGTCTGGGGAGCTGCTGATGCACTGCAGCCTTCACCCTGAGTCTTCTAGGAACTGTCCATGGTGCTGAACTCGACCCCCAAAATAGGTTCGTTGCCATGAGCACCATGGATAGCTCCTAGAAAAGCCTGCCTGGCCATCTGCCTGTGTTAGAGCTTTCATTTAAGGGAATGTCCCCACATGTTACACGAAAGTCCATGGGCCATAAACCGTTTTTCCTAAGGCTTTCGGTCCTCGGTGTGATGGCAGAGGTTGAAGAGCCTCCGCTAAACCAAGTCAACTTTTAAGGCCTTGGTTCAAATCCCCAACAAAAATAAAGCTAACTGGTATGTGCTCATTTTATCTATTGTGTAGCTCAGTCTTTCCTGCCCAATCTTTTCTGTACTGTTTCTTCTCCCTGACCAAATTTATTGCATGGAACAGCAATGAAGATGAAAATTCTGTGGCAATCAACTGGTCAGGACCGACATGAGAGGAAAATAAGCTGAGTTTTCTAAGGATCCTGCTCACTTAAACCAATGGGCTATTCTCTGAAGGCTTTTATGCACAATGGATAAGTCAAAATCCAGCGGCGCAAAATGCCAGCAAGAGAAATGGCTGCCCATGTTTGCTGTTTATCCTGGAATCCACCCCCCTCTTCTCTGAAGTGTAAATGGCTCAGAACAGAGTGCAGTTGTGATGGAAAGGCACTCTGCCCATGGTCAGAAATGATTTCACTTTATTGTTACTTCACATATTCTTGACTTAGCCCCAGTTTGAGAGCCCAGGCACAGATTAAGTGGGGTAGGAATGAATTTTCTGAGGACAGACTGCCTATAGCAAACAATGGAAGGTGTAAGAAGGCACGCTCCTGGAAGAGGAGCAACAGAGATGGCTGTCCAGACCCACATGGTAGCCAGGACCTCATCCAAAACATAACAACTTTATTTTTTAAAGCTCGTTTTTGTGCTTTCCCAAAGACTCATATAATTCAATATGTGGATGGAGAGATCTCAGACGGCCTTTTTATCCATTCCAGTTCACAGAGCTCTGATGTTTTTCTGTCTTTTCCTGACAAAGAAATTCCCAGCAATTCCATTTTTGTTTACTTCAGCCTATATATAAACTGACACTTCCCCATTCCTGACTGACAATTATTTTTAGGACTCAGTGAAAAGATTCTTCATCTTTGCAAACAGCACGAACCGTCTAATGCCATCCAAAAGATTCTCTGCAGATGACGTTATGCTGCTTGGGAGTCTATATAATATTGCGGTGATGTATCTTAAATTCCTTGACCCTGAGCGTTGTTTCTGTGAGAGTTTGCTCTGCTCTTAGAATTGCTGCTAGAGGTCCGATACATAAAATAAAAATAGACATCACCAGAGCACAACTCTGCCTTGCCCTTCTGGAAAGCTAGAATGTGTTTGCACCTTTGCTTCAGGTGTTTTACGGGTGAGCAGTAAAACACCTTTCCTCAGCAGCTGCAAGAAGGCCAGCACTTTCACTGAACTCTCCACCACAACCCCCATCCATTTACTAGCTGGTCTTGCTTGTGCTGCCCCAGCAGAGTTCAGAACTTTGCAAAGGGCACCAAGGAATGTGCATTCCTGTTTATCGTTATTGCTCTTTAATGAGCACCTTTTTAAAAAAATGCACAATCCTTTTAAACGTTATAGAAAACAAGCCACAATTTGTGATTGCAGCTAACACGCATTTTTAAAAAATACAGCAGGGGGGAGGGGTTGTTGTTAATCAAGGTTTTTTTTCTTTTTCCCAAGCAGCTCAAGTTGAAAAAGTTCCCAACTCCAGTTCGAGTAGATTCCTAAAAGATTCATAATTTCAGAAAGACCAAGACTTGAAGAACATCCAAAACAAACTAAGTTAATTCTCTGTCCATCCAGTCCATAACTCTGCATTGGATATCATTTTAATATGAGTGGGGGAGGGAATTAATCTCTTACATTTAAAGCCTGTTCTTTTTAATTTTAATGAGTTTTGATTTTACGCACACTGGAATTTTATCCAATGCAGCTTTTCAAAGCAGAAAAGAATAAAGGGCAAGCATCTAGTGTATCAAAATGGGGTCTTGTCCAACGTGTGACCACATATTTCCAACCAGCGGACTGTGTAAAAGAGAGGAAAACGAGCCATTAGCAATAACGTATTTTTATAGATGGCCTTCACAAACAGGCTATCGCTGGTGATCTTTCCTGTAAAGGTGAAAAGGTCAAAACAGTAATATGGGAAGGATTAAACTAACAGTGGACATCGGACTTTCCATCTTTAACTCCCTTGCTCCACTTGTCCTTCTAGCCGAGTGACCTGCATATAAGCGTTCTTTGGGAAATAGATGAATCTGTTTAAGCTTTGATGAGCTCAGGGTAGGAGAAGGCCAGAGCTCGGTGGTGAAGGACTTGTTTTGCATGCAAATGTCCCAATCCCTGGTATTCCTAGGACAGAGGCCCCTGTCTGAATGCTGGAAAGCCAGTGCCTGTCAGTGTGGACAAAGCATGCTGAACTAGGTAACCTATTGGCCAGTTGGGTATGAGAGAGTTTTCTAGGTTCTTATACATCAGTGGGAGTGCACATACTTGGTGTGTGGAAGGTCCTTCTCTTAACCACCAGCACCTTCCTGAATCTCACTGTATGGCTGGAGAGGACTCCCTTCTGAAGCCCTGGAGAGCACCTGCCACCCCTGCAAGAAGAATGAGCTTCCAGATTGGAGAAAGGGTCTGCCCCTGTGACCTGATCCTCACCACCATCTCTCCACACACAGAAGTTGCTGCCTACCACAACTCTCCGTGATGCCCTGATCTGACAGTCCTTCCTTCCAAGTCGCTTGATCTGGGTGCGGATGGGTCATTTCATGTTGGCTAGATGCAGGCAACTTGGGGCAAGGTCCCATTTCTCCATGGGGGAAATGTAAAAACAAATAAACATCAGTGACATTTGGCATCCATAGCTGCTGTGCAGAGCCAAGAGTGACTGTTAGCTCATCTCCAAGCTAATTTTGGCCCTTTTTGGTGGCCCGTAGCAGCTATGCATGCCATTTTGTGGCAAACCCTCTTTTTTTTGGGGGGGGGGTACCTCTACTCCCCTAAGAGTAGCAGGGCCCGCAAGGCACCCACCCTGTATCTAGGTCCATGAGATGCAGCAGAAGCACTCATCGAATTTCCCCAGGTGGGGGGCCCTTTACATGGGTTCTCTGCAAAAAGAATTTCTGCTGGGCTTCCACTAATCAGGATGAACCCTGTGACACATCCTCACTTATCCAGCTTCTTGGAGAATTCCTGGAGCATCTTGCCCTTGGCCTCCTCCTTCAGCCCATCTCTGGGGGAAAAACAAAAAGAGAGCTGCCTTGGAGCTGCCCCAGACCCAGATAGACAGAGCTTCACAAAACCTTGTAAAAATTGCAAGAGTACAACCAGTACTTTTGCGGCAGTGCAGCCCTTGCCACAGAAGGCGGTTTTCAGAGATAATTTACTTCTGAAACAATGCAGCCAAAAGTCCAAGGAAGGCGGCATTCGCACGCAGACTTCCTGACAAAACCAGCAAAGTGGATCCAACCTCACTGGCTCAGCCTCTGTGTCTCTACATGCCTCCTTCGGATCTTCTGAGCATTTCTTTGCAGAAATTATCTTCTGAAGCGGGGCACTTCTCCCAGGAGGAGCACGGCTTGTGGTGCAGGAATCATATCAGTGGCATGGAGAAGTCGGTGGGACAGACACTCAAGCAAGCAGCTGCAGGACCACAAGCGACGTTTCGACACAAGCTATTTTTGTTCCCCCTGGCTGCCACATGCGTTCCACACGGGCGGCTCGCAGCCCCTAAGCTACCTGCCCCCCTGAGGCGACACGGAGGGCAATTCAGCGTTCACGCATGATGAATGTTGCTCGTTGCTGCCGCCGCCATGTGATGTCAAGTCATCTCCAGCTGACGGTGACCCTAGGAATGAAAACCCTCTAAAATGTCCCATCCATGACAGACTTGCTCAGCTGCTCTGAATTCAAGGCGGTAGCTTCCTTTATGGAGTCCATCCATCTCTTACTTAGCCTTCCTCTCCTTCTGCCTGCCTGCAACTTTCCCCGCCATGCTTGTCTTCTCTAGGGAGTCCTGCCTTCACATAATGTGCATTGATGTTGTAGGAAGAGTCGACTGCCCACCCATTTGGCTTCTGTAGGAAGACTGAAGTTCTGCAACTTGACCTTTGTCTCAGGTGGGCCCTGAAGAGAGGGAAAGGGTGGGGAAAGGGAAAGTAGTCCTTTCAGGTTAGCTTTCCTATCTTTTGTTAGTTTTTGGGATTGGGAAAACTAGCTCTTCCACAGTCCAATGGAAGAAGGGATCATTATAAAGCTTTTTCTGGGGAGAAGCACCCCTGGGATGGAGGCACAAGATGGCCAAGTGGATGGAGCACATGTTCAGTTGGCTCTCCTTCCCAGTATGACAGCTTTGGGGTGAAATATTTTCCTTCCTAGTTCCAAATTTCTAGTTCGAAAGTTGATGGTGCAGAGTGACCGTCCAGCCAATGTAAGATGGGGCTGCCAACACATCCCCCAAAGCTCTCAGTAGGCTGGTTTACCCATGTGTTTATCACAGGGGCATCAAGAAGTGACACACATGTGTGAACAAGCCATTCCACAACACCAGCAGAGCAGTTGCTTCACTTCACTTCCTGACAAACACAATGTTTTACAACAGACTTCTCAGCATTTCCGCTGCATAAATCAAATGATGAAAAAGGTATGTATGAACTGGCTGCGCTGCTGTTTCCACCCTCCCACTTGGTGCATTCCTTTATTCACACAATCCAGGGAGGATTTTCTTGCTCTTAAGTTTCCAGAGCCAAAGAGAGAGGCAGGCATTTTTGCAATGAATGTGCAAAATCTGGCAGATGTCAAAGCAGGAGCTGATGTGCAAATCCCCATTTATTCATCCCTCTTCAGTTTGCAAACTTCTTTTCATGTTGGTCCCACTTTAGAAAGCGAGCCAAGCTGAGAGGACAGCAAACTGTGCACCTACAGAGAACCGGGGCTCAGGGCCTTCCATCTCTCAAGCACTGCAGAACTGTCATTTAAAGGAATCGCATACTTTTCTTTTCCTTAGCATTGGTAATGAATAAGTCGTAGCATTCATCATTGTATTATAATATATGTATCCAATAACTCATAGCATGTTATCTAGAAACACTGAGAGTCCCAAATCTTTTTATTTAGTTAGCTTTCCTCTAAGATGATGTCAACTAGAAATAAGCTTCTAAATGAGTACTGAGATGGAGTTGATTTTAGCGATTATAGATTCAAAATTTATCAAGGGTTCAAAAATATCATTGCATAAACAAGTGTCCATGTGAGTGGACTGGTGTTGGGGTTTGGTGCCTTACGGGCACAGAGGAAGAAGTTGAAAGAAAGCTTCTAAACTTAGCAGATGGTAAGCAAAAGGTAAATACTGTGAATCATTTAGAGGACAGGATAGTGATTGGAGGTCATCCTGATGAATTAGAGAAAAAGAGGAACTGCTGTTTGGATGACCTTGGAAAAGACTTTGGGATCGTGCCAAACCATCAGGGTAACTCTGGATGCTTCTCTCCTGGACATGTCTCAGGGATGGACATCCAACCAGTTGGGTGTGGAGATTCACGGAAAAGGCAGACGCCCATCCATGTACACTAGCAACAAATAGGCCCAGAAGGATTTGATGAACTCCGAGTGCTCAGGACATTACGACTGCATCCGAATCTGGCCATTGGAGGAATAGGGCTGATGCTTCAGTTACCATGGAACGTAGGAAACCGGGAACTGGGAAGGGTGGGTCATGAGGAGGACAGGCCACTGTGAGCTGTTTGGATGCACAGAGAGACCGACGGATCCTCCCACAGCCAAGAAAACATAACAAACAATGATTCCTTCCTGAAGAGGTGATTAATTAGGGGAAATCTTGAGAAGAAGGGAAACAATGTATCACTCTAGGCCAGCAAGGCCAAGCAAGCAAAGCTGATGTTCGTCTCTTCTCTTCCAATTTAGGGAAACAGACTTGACCCTTTGGAGAGCTTCAATGGCACCCGCAATTTATGATCCGAAGGCCGGAATGCCTGTTTGACGTAGTCTCAGGGCTTGGTCGCACTGGGCGTTTTTATAGGGCTACTTGCATCATACCAAGCAAAACACGGACTGTGTTACATTTTCCATTGATTTTTAATAGGAAGCTGATGATGCACATGCAAAGAAAAGGGAGGCGGGCCGTCGCAAGCGTCAGCTGCATGCAGGTTCCACGCAGCCCTCTGGCACTCTCATTCACTGTCAGTGATGGACGCGGTCCCCACGGTGGGGCTCACAGACCAGTTTCTTTTCAGAACTCCATTTGCTTTCTTGCAGATTCACATCTTTTAAATCACAAGTGTTCTTTCCAATATATGAACACCTTGCACACTTAAATAAACTTGGATAAAATAACGTACCAAAGCAAAATTCTCACACATTCGCACCAGCCAAATTTAATAGGCAGAATTATTTCCATCTTGCATCCCATGTGGGTAGGGAAGGTAAAAGTTAGGTGAGGTGTTTTACCTCCCTGGTAATGTAAAAAAGATGGCAACCCTAATTTGGCACCACAAACACAAGTGCATTTTATATTAGGATTTATTATTTATCCTGCTGTGAAACACCCGGGAAACTTTGACTATTGGGAGTGCAGAAATAGAATTAATGGTGTGAATGAATGTAAGCTTGGCTAGGAGCCTG
Organism: Varanus komodoensis; assembly: GCF_004798865.1. Taxonomy (NCBI): domain Eukaryota; kingdom Metazoa; phylum Chordata; class Lepidosauria; order Squamata; family Varanidae; genus Varanus; species Varanus komodoensis. Next base: position 50,738 of record NW_025335780.1, read on the forward strand.
GATGGAAGACTTCCTCTGGGGGGCTGGGGGTCAGCAGCAATGTTCTGCTCTGGATCCGCACTACTCTTAATTCCCCAGGAGGATTCTGTGCAGTTGGAGCTGAGGAAGCTCATGCAGAACTAACCTGCATAGGGAAAGTTGTGACGCCCCGGTTCCTTTGAGAACGAAGGGGGTGCAGGCACCCTGTGGCATGCCCTGGGAGAACATGGCAAAGCACCACCTTTCCAAGCAGAAGGGCTTGGGTCTGCTTCCCAGGTAGGGCTGGGAAAACTTCCAGCTGAAGCCCCGGGAGCCATCGCTGGTCATGATCAGATCAAACTGGCCCGGATGGACCAGTTTGGCCCCAATCCACCAGTTTGTTTAGAGTTACAGCCCCAAACACAGCAATGTATAAAATGCAAATCTATGCAAATTAAAGGAACATAGCGCATTTTCTCGGGTTGGGGAATAAAAAACTCATTACAACAATTAAAAGTTACAATACTAATAAAATATAGAGAAAAATACAAGGCAAAGATTGAGCGGCATCAACTATTTTCTCAGTTTCCTGCAGTTCAGCAACTCTGCACAGACATACAAGAGGGTCCTCCTCTTGCCCCAAGACTGCTGAGATTACTTTAAAGTCTTTGGTGAGGTCCAGAGCTTTTCACAAATCCAAGTATTCTCCGTGTAATTGATGCTGCCTTGTAGAATCAGTGGGTTGGGGGCTGAGTTCCAGGCAAACCCATTGTTCAGGTTCACCGACTGCAGCAATCAGATGTCCGGACAATCTCTGGAAGGAAATATACAAAGCCTGAGGCCCCGCCGTACAAGGCCAGAAGCAGCGAGATGAAAGAGAAACGACAGACAAGTCAGCACATCAGGTTAGTCCATCCAAAGCAGCAAAGGGTCTTCCAAAGAGCATGTTAAGTGTCAGGGAAGCCCCCACAAATGGGATTGCAAATGCTTCCAGCACTTTTTCCTTGGAAGACCTCCAGCTGTATTTTGAAGCTGTTTTTAAAAACTGTTGATGAAGCTAGGCAGGGAGCCGCTTGCGTTTAAAAGCCTCGCATGAGCTTGCATCGCGTGGGCCATTTTCCCGACCCGTCTCAACGGCAAAATAATGCGTGAGAAGTTGTCCCCGTGCAGCTCCGGCCAAGGTAGGAAGCCAAGTGCTTTCCCACTGTCTGGAGGGCCTTCAGGCAAGACGCGGTCAGCGCCCTTGCTGTGCAGGCCGGTGCTGCTCGCGCTCGCCCGTCGGCATCCTTGCTGCCCTTTGCTGGACAGGCAGAGAGCAGGGGGAAGCAGAGGGTGGCGTCTGTGGGGTGGTTCCTCCCTCTCCCCACCTCCGCTGTCTGGGCTGGAGCAAGAGGCAGCTGAGTGAGCAGGAGGCAAGGTGGAGAGCTGGAGCACTGGTCAGAGAGTCACGGAAGAGGAGAGTTGGAAGGGGGCATGAAGGCCATCGAGTCCAACCCCTACTCTTGCAGGGCACTGATTTACTCCATCCCACTCAGGTGGCTGCCCAGTTTCACCTCTCCAAGCAGCTGGTTCCACTGTCCTATTGCTCTGACAGTGAGGAGGCTTTTCCTGATGACCAGCCTGAATCTGGGTTGTCACAACCTGAATTGACTATTCCGTGTCCTGCTCTCTGGCATCAGCAAGAAGAGATCTCGACCTCCTCCTTGTGGCAGCCTTTGAGGTACTTCTAGAGGGATACCATGTCCCCCCTCAGTCTTCTCTTCCCAAGGCTGAACATGTCCAGTTCTCTCAGTCTCTCCCTGTTTCCAAACCCTGGATCATTTGTGTTGCCCTCCGCTGGACCCTTTCTTATTTATTTATTTAGTTATTTAAAATATTTTTATGCCACCCCCATCGCAACAAAGCCTCGGGGCGGCTCACAACAAGAACAAAATGTACAAATATAAATTATACAATAAAAATATTAAAACCCAGTGCATCTCGGCTTAAAAGATTTAAAATCCTATAAATAACCAATAAATTAACAATTAAAATACGTTTTATATAAAAAGGTCATAGCCTGGCGCCGAAAAACAAATTTACCTGCGTCTTCCTTAAATCTTGGTGCTCTGCAGGTGTTCAGCCATGCACCCCCTTGCCCCCAGCTCTGGGGGATGCGGCAGGTGAGGAAGGGGCTTGTTGCAGAAGCCCAGCAGGTGGGAAGCCATGGAGGAAAGCCCTGCTCCCCACCCAGCTGCTCCAGTGTAAGTCGCCCCACATGCGTTGGCCCCGGGTCAAGCTCGTGCCCAGAGGCTGCCCGGTCCCTTTTCCTTTGGCATCTTCTCATTCTTGTCAATTTAAAGGTGCGAATATAATCACTACTGAAAGCAATATGACTCTTAACTTCGTGGTGCTCTTAAAACAGGAGAAAGCCATCCCGGCCAGCCACCTCTTAGTAGTACAAACACTCAAGCCTTTTTACTAGTCAGGTAAAGGCTTAAATTGTGTTGCTAATTAATTTTATATTTCCTCTGGCTACCCTGAAAAATGTGTTCAACATGCTCTGCATGGGATTTTTTTTTTTTTTTTGCCAAGAATTCAGGTATGCTCTTAAAAGCAAGCCAACAAAGAGCTGAGCTCACGCTTCCTGTAAAGTGCACGCACATACACACTCACGTGCATTCACGCGCACACGGAAGGGGAAAATGCAAATGAAAAAGCCATCGTGTCAAATGCGAAACAGGCGCAGGTTTGAGATCGAGGGGCGGGCAGTGAGGAAGCGCACGTCTGTATCCATGGCGACCTAACAGAAGTGATTAAACAAAAGGAAACATAACCCTCTTGCCAGCAAAAGTCCTGCATGGAAAAAAGGCTGGGAAAAAGACCGAAGTGGTGAAGGCTTTTGCAGAGCGATGTCTCTTGCCCTCACACCAAATGTGTCCACCAAGGCCCACCATCATCTGAGGGACGTGAATCGAGGCTGGGTGGGGGAACGTGGTGGTTCCGTGGCCCAGCAGCAAACGCTTTGTCTCCTGCACATAACGAGAAAGCGGTCCACATGTGAGTTTCATTTATTTTCCATAATTAAAAACAAAAGAATGAGTCGGAGAGTTTCAAACAGATCCATGAGCATGGAACTGCCGCAGTTTGGGCAGCGTGGAAAATGCAGTGGAGGAAGATGGGGAAATGCATCAGATGGAACTCGACTTGGGCCAAGGAACTATTTACAAGCAGCGGCAGGACTTCAGTGCTGGTCATTTAAGACAGGGAGTGACAGAAGTGTTCCTGAGCAGCTACAGAGTGCATTCAAACTGTTGTCTGTGGGGCTGATTTATTTCCTCCACAGGGTTCAGTGCTGCGCAAGAGGTCTTACCTCTCCATCACTGCCTCCTCACAACAGCCCTGTGAGGTGGGCTAGTCTGAGATGAGTTGCCGAGGGTCAGGACCACGCAGGGCGCTTCCTTACTCAGCAGGTACCTGACTCTGGATCCCCCGCCGCCCCACCCCAGTCCAGTTCTCTCATCATCACCCAGCCTTCGTCCCCCTTCCGGCAGAGGCTGGAGCCTGGTTTCAGCTCAGCCGGGGTCATTCCAGACTGGGCCACCCCTTCCCACCAATCAAGCCCTGGGAAGGGATGGCTTCCTTCGCGTGGGTCGGATGCCCTAAAAGCCCCACAGGTGTTTCCCCCACTTGGAGGAACTGTTCCAGTGCATTTCTGTGCTCCTCTTTCAGTTCCACCCATCCAGGAGTGCAGAACATCATTTAGAGAGTCACGCAGCCCTCCAGGCCTCCAGCAGCTGACCTATTTATTTATTTATTATTTATTTGGAGTTTTTATATGCCGTCCCATCGCTTAACGCCTCGCAGACCTAGCAGAGAACCTTGCAAGCCCAGGCATCTGAGGAGCCTCCTACAGTCTGTCCTTCCCCCAGGAAACTCAGAGAGGTTGCACGGCTACATTTCGGCCCACAACGATCTCGTGAACGTGGTTAGACTCAGAGAAAGTTCCGTGCTAGTGCCATCCATCGAGCTTGATGGCTGAGGGGGATTTGCACCTGGCTCCCTCCAACCCCTGACTTGGCACGCTAACGGGGGACTGTGAATCGGCCGGCTTACTCCTGTGTCGCTGCAGCAAAAACTGGTTGGGAAAATTCCGGAAGCGTCCTGCAGGGTGTATTCCAGTCGCTGCCTGGCTGAGCAAAAGGATGATTAGGATGCCGAGTGGCGACATGAAGCACACAACCCACATCGGGCAGCCATGGGGCAGGGGGGTATCGAACTGGAATGCATGCATCCAAAAGTGTGCTGTGCCACCACCCGGAAGAGGAGTGTTGCCCAGAGGGCCGGCAGAGGCCTGGGGAAATCAACGCTTACCTTTCCGAGTGCAATGTCCCTCACACATTAATTGAGAAAAGAACCAGGCGCTGGACATTGTGCCTGATGCAGGACGGGCAGCCCTTCCAGTTTGCCAGTTGGAAATGAAAACGAGCCCGCTGATTATCACCTTTCACTTTATGGCTCCTGCAGCAATGGACCCAAATACGGTAACACTCTGGACGTGGGAGCCCTGTCCCATTGCAGCGTGTGTCTGGGACTGGACGCAACTGCTCCCAGATGCCAGAAGGTCAAGCAGGGGGATCTGCATGCTTCGGAGCTATTGTGGAATTCCGGGAAAGGGACGTGGCTCAAGCGCAGCGGTCCTGCAGATGCGACAGAGCAGCAGCATTCTGTGGCACGAATTTCGCACGATCGGAAGCCGAGAGAGTGCCTAGAGGAACTGCGGAGAGGCTGATCTGTGGGGTGGAGGAAAAGGAAGCACTTTGCCATCCACAGTTCCCGGTGTTCATCCGTGCTTGCGACCTGGAGCCCAGACTCTGTGGTGTCAGAGGCACTGGCATGGACTGGGGAACTGGAAGGTGCCTCTTCGTGGACACGTTCTCAGCAAGGTGCGGCAAAGGGCGCACGGTGGCTGGTTGTTCCGCACAGCAGCCGTTCTGTGCGTGCTCCAAATGTACATGCAAGGGGCGAATATAATTCTCTGTATGATTTGCCCTCTGTGTGCAAATCTTCCGGGTACGGAAGGTACACGGGCCTGGTCGATACGTGAAAAGTGCGCCATGTTCCAGTCTCAACCAGATGAAGGTGTACAGCCAAATCTCTGAACTACAGTCCTGTCTCCTGAGTTACTGGATTTTCAAACAAGAAACTTTTAATGGTTTTAAGGTTCTACCGATTACGGTAACATTTTTTGGGAAATAAATCAAGCCCATTAAAAGTTTAATACCACTGTAATTCTAAATGTGTGAATTTCTCTTCCTGAAGAGCACAGCTCAAAGTTTTGATGCCTTTAGGCACTGCTTGAGTTTGTGCCCACCCTATAACTTAATATTACTGCAGTTCTTAAAATTTGGTGGAAAATATAAGGGAAATGAAACCCTTATGCTCCCCTGCGGTAAAACATTATCCTTTCAGTTAAGCTCCTGATTTTCATAAACCGCTTTTTTCTTGTTAAAGTAATGCCACATTTAAGTGAGATTTTTAAAAAGAAGAATGAAGAATTAAAGTAAGATTTACTTTAGACCCCCGTATACAGAAAGGCTACGACTTCAGAAAATGGCAAGGTTACCTCTGACGTGCCGCTGCTGATAGTCACCCCAAATGCATTTTGTTTGAAAACAAACAGCCACGTGGCACCCCATGATGCTAATGTCTCCATCCTGGAGTGCCGGCTGCTTCTTGGGGCTGGTCAGGTAACTCAAGGCAGACTGGGTTTGAAGAGGGCGACTGGGGTGCCTTTGAACCCACTTTTCTCGGCCATTGCAAAGAAAAGTGGGAAGGAGAATCAAGGCAAAGTGGAGCAGAGGGCCGGAAGAACCAGACAACAACACACACATGCTTATCTGGATGTGCAATTTTCCGCTTTAGCACGCATCACTGTTGTGCAGAAAAGGCAAATTCGTAAAGGGAGCGCTTGTGGGGGGGAGCAGGCGAGGGCAAATGCATCAGCAGGGTGAGAAAATGATCTCCCAGAAGGAAACACGCCATGACTGAGCACTCTGTCCTTGCTTTGAGAGAACTTGCTTGAAGTCCCCGTATAAACATGAGAAAGTCACAGGGACTTTTAGTAACTGATTTAGGGAGTGATTGTACATATCTTTAGACAAAAAATGTCTGGCGGAGACATGCTCATCTTGTAAGAATTTTCTCTTTCCAAATGTGTGACATCACACCCTTTACAAGTCTGTTAAAAACTGAAGTATTATTTCTACACTGCCCAATAGCCAAAGCTTCGGTATTATTTAAAAAATGGTTGACAAAGATAATATGGAAAAGCACCACAGCCAGACTTCTTGGTAAGGACAACCCACGGCGTTCTTATGCCCCTGAGATCCATTAGTCTGGCTGAGAGGCTAGCCTTGTTCAAGCAGGGAAAGCGAGCATCCGACAGGGAAGAGCTTGGGAGGCGGACTCAAAAGGAGTGGAAAAGGTAGGTGCTGGCCAGTGCAGGTAAATTGCCCTGTGTGTAGAAACCTTCGGGGATGCAAGAATGCAATTTGTTGCAGCATTTTTGTCATCATTTTATGTATTTAGTTATTATATTTCCAATCCACCTAGTAACTAGTGTTCTTTGGCCAGATTACAAATAGCTGCAAGACTGAAATGCCAAAGAAACATTACAGAATATAAAAGACAATATAAATACGTAAAAGAATACAGTAACAATGCAAAGAACAATCAGTATAGGGATAGACAGGATCCCCTGCCCCAGTCTAAAACTATGTTTCTAAAATGCCTAGTAAGGCGACAGGTGTTAACCCATTAAGGTCCAAAATCCTGGCAGTTTAGGGCTGCGAAAGTCTCTGGGACGGCCCAGCATGGTTTGGACTTTATTCCTTGCCACCCATTCAAAGATAGCGCACATTCCTGCCAATAAAAATGCATTTCTCAGCAGACCGGGAGCTGACACCAAGGTGCTGGGCATTCAGACTCACCAAGACATGGCATGCTCCTGACTTAACTCATAAATAGAAGGCTGGGTCATGGCCTCCAGAGTGGGAAACCCATGTGTGTTACTGACGGATGGTAAATTCAGACGGGTGGGCATGTACGCTGGCCAGGGATGCAGCAGAACCAAGCGGGAAAGATCCATTGGTCCCTCTTTGCTATAATCAGCAGCAATACTTAGACTGCATTGCCCCGGATAATGCAAGTGCCTGGAATTTTGCACGCGATCAAGGGAGAGATCTTTGCCCAAGGAGCTAAAGATCTGAAACTCTGCACAGCAGAAACAATATTGAACGAGGGAGCCGGGGAGCTGCATGTGATGCTTACAGCCACAAGTTTGCGGGTTTTGCTGCTCGGGCTAAGCGACAATTTGGAAAGGGGAACAGATGTGTGTGAAATGATACGGACCCTCAAACGCAATTGTAAACAAGTCAACATACAAATGACAATGGCAACCATTTTTTTGGATGGTGTCATACTGAGATTAGAAATAAAACAACCCACGCCACAAAGAAGCAACACTGGGTGCACCCCCAGAAGAAATAGCCTGCCAAAGCTTTTAGCAGAAAGAACAAGAACCTGGGCTTTTCTTCAAGGTATGCATGGAGGGAGGGGTGTGTGTCAAGGTGGACTAGGAGACTCGGAATGACACTCTTCGGAAAATTTCATGATTAGGAAAAACCCAGTCCACTACAGAATCCACTGACTGAATTCCTACAACTCCAAGCTCGGTTGAATCCATTATGGATTTTTGCAACATTCCAAGTTGCCCTGTGTTAAAACGTCTTCTGCTCTGCCTGTAGTGCAGTCTGGAAATGCAGAAAATGATTTGCGACTTCGAATGATTTGCAAGGTAAGCGTATGGAAACTTAGAGAAAGGCCTTCATAATCTTTCCTTTTGGCTGCAGAAGACCGTCCACAATCAACACACGCTCGCAGCGGGCCAAAACACTTGGCACGCATTTTAAGCGTATCCAAATTGACACAACAGACTCTCCTCCAATTCTTGAGCAAAAGAGGACATTTCTCCACTTTAATCATTTGCTTGGGAAGATATATTGTGTTGAAGAATGCCGCCAAAGATTTCTGTGCAACCAGAAACTGACATTGCAACGCTGGGGCAGCGGGCGGGGGGTGCGGGGGAGAATCCACAGGGCGTGGGGACCCAGTGTTGGTCAGCAATTCCCAGCCATCGCCCTCCAGTTCCCTTCAAGCTGTGCCAGGGAGAACTGATATGCACTGGGCGCATTCGACGATACGCTGTCCGCCCAGTAAGGGAGCCTGTCTGAACCGAACTGAACCGAGAAGAAAGGAAAGGTTCCAATCTCATGCTACAAGGAACCAGGGTTAAGGAAAGCCCTGGAGTCCCTTCCACATGGGAGAGAGGAATCTATCTAAAGGCAAGGAAAGCTCTTGGACCCTGAGAAGGAGCTTGAATGGACAGCCTCTGTCCCGCAGCCTTGAATGGGCACAAAGTGCTCAGACATGGCATGGAGAAGGGCCTGGGAAGGAGAGCCTCTGGATTTTGGCATTCTGCCCCGCCATCCAGCATCTGGTCTCCGAGTCCCACAAGTGGGGGAGGGAGCAAGGGCAAGCACGCTCTGCCTCGGTTGCAGGCCCCTTTCCCTGCCCCTCCCAAGGTTGAGGGCAAGCTTCTGCGGGAGCGGCCTCTTCTGGCTCCGCGGGCCCCCTGAGCCGCTCGGCAAGCGTGTGCTCCAGGGCTCCCAGGCATGCAAGAGGCCTCCACCAGCGATGCCCCAACCTCCATGGGATTCTCAGAGGGCGCGGCGACTGCCGCAAGATGCTCATTTCCCGGAAAACAGTCGGTGAGCCTAAAGAACAGGGTCTTGCGCAAGTATCCTAAATCCAAGCCAGAGGGGAGGTCTGAGTCTCAAAGCACCAATCCCTCTTTGGATCCTTAATGAAGATGGCTCTGGAGGGCCCGAGTAATTAAAAACAATTTGTCTTATGACTTAAAAGCAATCAATCCAATCAGGAGGTACAGGGAGTTCGGTGGCACCAAGAGAACTGTCCACAGACATGTTTTGGAGACCTTATGGAAAAACTTGTCCAATCCCAAAACCGATTCATTGTATGATCATATTAATTCTAATCTCAGCAACAAGCAAGCATGATCTGAATGCTGTGAGCAGGGAGAGAGAAGAAATACTAGTATTTATCTGCTAAATAAAATACCAAGATTGATAAATCACATGTTGTTTTTTTATCTCTTAGGGGGCTGCTTCGAATGCAAAAGCAATTCCACAAAGATCACTTTCTGCCAAATCAAATATGAGCATGAGCTGGGAAATCATCTTGCTGCCAGCCTCCCTGTCCAAAAAAGCTTTCTAAACGTAGAAAAATAAAAACACTTACCCTCGCTCGCTCCCAATTCAAGGGGCGTCAGGCATCAAAAAACATCGTTGTTCCCAGTGATCTCCAGGAACAAAAATGAAAAATAACACTATTGAATGCTGAGGATTTGCATTCACCGGGGGGGCGGGGGGGCGGGGGAGAAGCTGTGCTTCTGATGTCGGTTGTGCACAGCATTCTCCTGTGATCGGGATCTGGCCCTCAGTGCTCATGCGAGGGATGATGCCTGGCCGTTGGCTCCACAAGCAAGAGCATCTCTCCAGCTCGCTTTGTGCACAATACTGGCGCAACACTGGTGTTTCAAACGTCATGTCAGAATGAGGCACTGTGTGGGAAGATCCCATGCTTGGGCAGGTTTCAGAAGAGCCAAGCAGGGCTGTGCTGGACAGGACATCTGGAGGGAGCTCGTTCATAGGGTCGCCGTAAGTCGGAGATGACTTGACGGCACATGACACCACCACCAACAAGCCATGAAGTTTTGTGCAAACTCTCAAGTTCTCCAGAATACTAACCTGACTGGATATGAAACAAGAGTGGAACAAGTTGAGGAGAAGTGGGACCATGTTGTTGATTCCCAGAAATCAGCAGGTCGTGCGCGGAAGGTGCAGAATTTGGGGGATAGAGCATTTTATTACCCGATCCTCCATCATATTTAACATCCAGCTTGAGCAGGTGTTCAGCTCTGAGAACCTGACAGTTTGTTCTTGATTTTGTGACTCTTTAGCTTGGTTTTATTCAAAACACTGAAGTCCACACGGAAGTAGCTGCTACCACTGGGTGCTGAGAAACTTGGCTTGGAGAGCTCAGTTCTCTGTGTGGAGCCCCCACCCACCCTCTGACCTTTTCACATGCCTCTTCTGACCTTCCCCCACAGATTAGATCAAGCAGCCAGCCCTTGCCAAGGCCAACAGATTAGAATAAATCTGGCATTTTAGGCTAAACCATTTAGAAGACATCACAAGCCAGAAAATGCTCAACACAGAACAGAGAAATGCCCAGGTGGTGAGATCACTTCAGACTCCCCAGCGGCTGCTCCGATTTACCTTGAACTTTCTATCAGGCGGAAAATGGTTTCATTTGGACCGTATTTTTTAAAACACAACCAGCATCAAGCTGACAATTAGAGGGAGATGTCAGAAGACATGCATTTCTCTTCTGTGTTATAAGCAAAAACTAGGAATACAGATTGTCCGAATTAAAAGGGGGGAAAAAAACCCCACCCGCCTGGTTTTACTGCGGTTTTGGTCTTGGGATTGCATCTGTTGTCTTTATTTTCAAAATCTGCCTCGTTAGTTGGTTTTATTGATTTTCAAGTATTTTAAGCCCCCTTTTAGCATAGAAACCTCTGAGGGTAGAGGGGCTTGAGAAAGGAGAAATCTAGGGCTATTCAGGTACCTTTATGGTTTTCATTTGTGATGCAAATTGCAAATGATCTTCTGCTCATTAAACGGATGCTCCAGAATCCTAGTGTGGCAGAATCACATGCACCTGGAGTCCATGAGGCCCCAGTGTTGCTATCCAGGAGTCCCGCATGAAAATGTGCTGTCTGAAAGAAGGGGGTGTTCCCAGTACCATATCTTTGGTGTATGTCATGAGTCCTGAAAGTCCATGACTGGCCCAAAGTCACCCGGTGCTCTTCTTGGGTGAGTGGGACTAGAACCTGGGCCTCTGGAGTTCCAGTCTGACACTCGCTGCCACACTGGCTGTCCTGCACTCTTTCCCTTTTATATCCTGAGTTAAGCGGTGAAGGGACTATTTGAAGCTGGAAAGCCATCAGCGAGGAAAGGATCAAGACATCCCCCCTGCTCCCAGCAGTGTTAACAAAGAGGTGTCTGACTCTAGAGCTGTCAGGAACTCAGTCGAGAGGCTTCTAGCAGAATGCTCCAGTGTCTAAGTGGTTCTAGATTCGGGCTCTGGCATCTCCAGGAAAAGAAATCCAGAAAAAGTAACAGGTGCAGGGAAGGATCCTTCTCTATTTGACCCCTCACAGGGCGACTGCTAGCCAAACCATCTGGGCTAGGCAGGAGGGGGGTAACTTATGGCTTAAACTTCCTATGGCCCTTCCCCAGTTGGCTACTCTGGCAAAGGACCTTGGGAATTGTAGGCCAAATCATCTGGAGGACCACAAAATGGCCACCCTTGAGCTGGATGAAAACACGGCCGACGGTGTGAGTTACAAACACATATTCTTGGTGGATTAAAGGCGTTATAGATCTGTTGAGGAAAGCAGGTCACTGCGTTCCGTCTCTGAAAGTCACAAATCACTCATCTCCAGTGCATCCCCTTGATGGATGTGAGATATGATGTTGTTCTTTGAGATATTTTTCTCATGAGAAAATATGGGCAGCCTCTTGCCATATTGAGTGCTCCATGGACAAGGCTTTTGAAATACGAACAATCCATAAACCTTTATGGATGGGTGGCCATCTGCCCGGACCCAGGCAGAAAGTACTTGGCCGATGCCTCGTCTGTTCAGCGCAAGCCTTTCCCACACTGCTTGCTGCCTGCCGAGCATTATGCTCTGCAAATCAGACCCACAGCATTTCCGGAGCCATCTGGTAGCAGCTGTGTCCTGGCCTTCACCTGGGTTTGACAAGATTCAACAGAGATTATGGCCCATGCCAGAGACATAATTCCATCCCCCAAAATACTCATATGATTTCAGACTTTCCTCCTTTTGCCGTTCTTCCTCCCCCTTTCCATTTTCACCCATTTGCTTTATTCTGGACACGCACATTAGAAAGACAAAAGTGTTTGCTGGAGAGCTTGAAGCAGCAAGCTTAGGCAGAGAACAAAACTTTCCATGAATTCCTGTTGATCCTGGACCCACATTTGCACAGCAAAATTGATTCAGGACAAATTTAGGCTTCTGGCTGGCTGCAGGCTGCAGCTTTCCACAGATAGCTTCTCATCTGCAGGCCAAAGCAAACGGGACTGTATTGAAGCAAATGCCATTCAACACATGGAGATATGCAAAGACCTGGGAGACTGTTATGGCAGTAAATAAATAGATTTACACCTGGGAGGACATACCTGCTGATGCAATCCATCCTTCTGTCTCTAGTGCAAACCTTTTTGCACTTTTGAAAGTGGGCATTTTTGAGATAAGCCAAATATGTCTTGAACCCCGAGGCTTAGCATTTCCCCCTTGACCGCTACATCGTGATCTGCCATACCAAAAATCTCTGTCGCCCTGTCTCTTGTGGATCTCCACCAGCTCCCACAGGTAGCCCATCGAGAAGGTCCTGGAGCAATGCACACCGCCCTTCTTGCAGTTCTGCCTCCCACCAGATAGTCCCGAAATCACAAAGTAGCAACTGTAGAAGCAGCCAACCAATGCCCACTTACCTAGATGGAAGTCCCACTGAACTCACTGGGGCTTATTTCTGAGCAATCAGTCCCATAGAAGGCTGCACTGCACCTCTCCTTTTTTCCTGTTCTTTTAGCTGAGAATCAGTGCAGTCCAAGACTGAGACCCAGGCAACCAGGGTTCTACTTCCAACTCATCGCGGAGCCAACTGAGTGACTTCGGGCCAGTCACAGACTCTCAGCTCAACTCACCTTCCAAGGTTCTTGTTGCGGGGATAAGAAGGAGAGCAGGAGGAGGAGAATTATATAAGCTGTTTTGCATTCGTTGGAAAAAAGCAGCATATAAATCTAATAGATGCATAAATATTTCTAGAGAAACAACACAATTTGGCTGTATGAAAGTGAAAAGAAAATATCTGGGGGGTAATTGTTTATGGAAGTGATTTCTGCAGCAAGCTCACCCGTGCTTTCCTGGGATTGAACCGGACTGAGTCAAGGGGAACTTCTTTCCGGAGAAAACATGCACAGGAGGCCGCTGCATGCGCCAGCTCGGGGCGAGGAAAGGAAGGGCTGCTGGGCCAGCCAGAGAGCTCCGAGTCCCGGCTTTAATGGTGAAGACACAAGCAGAAATCAGCCCTGGATCTCCCACGTGGCTGCGTTTCAAGCCTTTAGCATCCTCTGGATGTGACGAAAAGGTTTTCGCCTTCAGTGCAGTTGGCTTCTGGTGGCCTGGATTGGGTGGGACATGGGCGTTTTCATGATTCTGAAGGGCTTTTAAAATATCCCATCAGCATCTCATCCCCAGTGGTCAGGATGGGGCTGGCCATGCTGTAAATAAAGATTTTCAATTTGGGAGGCACTTTTCATGAGAGCGGGATGTTTTTCCTTGTCTTTATGAATCTCTAGAGAGCAGGTTGGGTGTTTCAAACCCCAGACAGGATTCTCAATTGCACTCTCGGGAGCCTGCGGAGGCCTCGGCTGGCCTCCTGGGGGGACGGCATTTGGGGCCAGACCCACAGACCTCAAGGGCAGCCTGTTTTGTTCACCTGCAGTTTTGCAGCGTTGGTAAGGAGTCCCTGCGTGCATACTCCGTGTTCTTCCTAAAGGTGTTTGTAGAGAGCAGTCGGTAACAGAAGCCGCCTCCAAAATACCGCGGATGAATTCCTGCCCTTTGTTGTTTAAAGAGAAAGGATTTGTCTTGTGTCTGTCTGCATATGTGTGCGAGCACAAGAGAGAGCGAGAATTGCATGAAAATCAATTGCACATGATGATTGTTCTACCAGGCAAGTTCTTGGACTTGAACTGGTGACCTTTGAGAGGCGGGTGCTGGCTGGGTGGCCACTGCTAAGATTAGGTTTCTCCTCTGCCAGGGCAGGCCTGCAAAGGAAAGGAGCTTTGGTGTGTGACTCGCTGCAGTGTCAGAGAGCGATTCCAAAAATCACACATTCAGTTCAGAGACAACTCAGCTTCCAGACATGCCATGTCGTCCTATTTCATAATCCTCCCTGGCCTGACTTGAACCAAAGATGAGGAACCGGGGAGCTCCAGCTGCCCAGGCCATCGGTGGGTGCCAGGCCCCCTCAGAGTTCATCTCCGTGTCCCGTTGAGTCATGTGGTCACCTGGACAAAGACCACGAGTCGGACAGCCATGTCCGACCAGGCAATGTCTGCACCATGCGTTCTGTGAATCGGTCGCCCTCCGGCCATGAGCTGGAACCTGGATTCCTCCGATGGCCAATCTCCAGGCATTGTTCCAGCGAGCATTTCTTGTGCAGGTGCCAAAGCAAGATCTAGAGGCCAAAGGGCCACGGGGGAGGTCCTGTCCTCCCGCCACAGGCAGCCTCAGCCTGTCCGATTGCTGGCGCACTCTGCAAGAGGCCATGCCTCAGTGAGGGCCACTGGCAAGCCTTCGGAGGTCGTTTTTGCTCTCCATCAGTGCAACCTGCTTGCTTCCCGCCTGTCTGCCGCTGGCACCGAGAAGAAGGAGCAGAAAGGAGATGCTGCAACGGGCCCGCTGCTGGCTTTCAGCCTGCCACGCGAGCAAGCGAGCACTGCTGAGAAAAAAGGCCAGCGCAAAGAGGCTGGAGATGGTGTCAGGGAGGGGAAGAGTTCCCTGCAGGAGCCCTGGAGGGCGACTTGCTCAAGGGGCCTCCAGGCCGGAGCTGGCTTCCATCAGCGGGGAGGGGAATGACGAGCAGCCTGGAACCAGCCCTTGCCCTACTTCCAGAGAAATGGTTGGTCCCACTGGCATTACACGGCTTGATGGACGTCTAAGCTGGGGGCAGCCCTTGGCTGGTGATGCCATCTTCATGCTTGCACGTGCAGGATCCTACCCTGAACTGGGAAGGGCAGGTGCCCCCCTGAAAGCCCGGCAAGCCATTGCCGGTTGGAAGACCTGAAAGAAGCTGAAAGGTAGGAAGCCGTTTCCAGGGCTCCGTGAAGAGCAGGCCTATTTCTAACTCGCTTACATGCAATCATGGCCAGAGCTGGCTGGATCCTGAGTTAAGGGGAAAGAATCTGCACAATTAAGATGGTGCAATAGCAGACATGGAAATGTCAGAATAGTTATGGCTGAGCCATTGGCAGGTTCTTGCATTTTGTATAAATTAGCTTCTTCTTTTAATAACTATACCTTGTCCTATGTGTTCTTCATAACACTCTAACATTTCAGCATTATAACTTTTAGCTTTCATACGCCTCCGTTTTCATTTGTATGCTTTGACAAATATGTCTTTGTGATGCTGTTTTAAACACTAGCACTTCTTAACATTAAACCTGTTTGATTGTGTACATTCCCTTCTCTCAACATTCGATAGTGCATTTGTTCACGATCAATGCAGAAGAAACATTTTCTGTTTGCTCTTACTGCATCCCTCTTGGATTGCCAGATCACATCGACATTTCTGGGCTAGATTGACCAGCAGCCCAACTCAGAATCCAGCACGGTTCCACATTTCTAGAAGTGTTGCAAATATTTACTTGTTTGTTAGATCTCTATCGTCCCTGTCTTCCCATTTGAAACTCTAGGGGGCTGTGTGTGTCTCCCGGGTGGTCTCCCTTTTCAGTAGGACCAGACGCAGACCTGCTCAGCTTCAGCAAGGTGGCGGTGTCCTGTACCTTTGGACCATGCTCAGAGGCTACGCATAGAATGAACAAATACAGACACGCCAGGCGGCCACAAGATGGTGCTCTGACATATAGCTGCTGGGAAACCAGTAAGGGGAATTCTGGCCCCTTCCCCTCTGTCATGTTCTCGCTCAGCTACTCCACTTTGATTGACACTTGGGAGCTGGTGCAATGATTTCATGGATCTGGCATCCTTTCCCATCCTTTCCTTTTATTTCAGAGAGAGCGCTAAAACAAAGCGCTATTTTCACCTGCATAATTCGATCCATGTTATGGGAAGAGAATGCTTAAAATGCGGTTGTTATTATTAAAACACTCAATAATTATTCTGCTGTCCACATTTTTAAATTTTTAACATTTTTAAAAGTTGTTGCCTGATTCTGTTTTTCAGATCTGGTTGTGGGAAGCAGTCACCGGATGTACTTTTCCCACTTTGACTTCACCCAGATCAGTTTAGGCTATTTTCAATGAAAAGGGCCTTTCTAAAGAGCTAATTCACCATTAGCAGTAGCGGTCATGGTATATCCCTTTACAGCTCCACCCAAGAGCTTGATGCTTAAAAACCAGCCTGAGATGTCTCTGCCCCATGGAGCTTACATCTGACTGTCTTGTGGAAAGCTACAAAGGATAGGGAGGTGGTGGGAATCTGGGGTAGCTCTGGGTGTGTCTGAGTTTCAGGCAGGGCTTCTAGGTTGCAGAGGGGTTCAGGGGCTAAGAAGTGGTGCCAAATGCCAGTAGCTTCTCAGATTTTGTGGACTAAGCTGCAGGCACTAGGGGAGAACACCTCCCAGATTTGTTCTGGGTGTCATAAGGGAGGAAGGCTGGAGCCTTTGAAGGAATGGGTGGTCTTTGGATAAGGTACGGGGTAGAACTGGAGGAGGAAAAGGCACAGGAAGGAGCAGGCCAGGATACAAGGGTGGGAGAGGAGGACCAAGCTACGGTCCTTCTGAAGGGGAGCCCAAGGAGTGCATGAGCCGGGGGAAGCTCTCTTCAGTCTGCAAGAATAAATTGAGCCTGCTCATGAGGAAGCACGACATGGCCTTCCATGGAGGGAAGGAAGAACATTTGCTTGTTTTGCATATGTTACTTTTCAGCGGCCAAAGCGACCAGCTCCTGACCAGGGTCTGCTTGGAGTCTGAGAATGAGAAACCATCACTAATGTGGTTTTATAATCTGCTGAGACTGAGCAAGCTGAGCTGACTGGAATTGCAAAAAAGCAGGAGGAAACCTTTGTGCCAGAAATAGCAAAAGCTAGATAACAGGAGCAGGAGCTGTTCCTCTCGCCTCTGAGGAGCATCATTCTTCCTTCTGTACAGAAGTTCCTTTCCACTGGGGAATTTTTGTCCCAAGGCAGCAACACAAAGCTTGCCACTCTCCCAGTGAAAGCTCCCCTTGAGGATTCGGCCGTAGTGGTCCCTTCACAGCTGCAGAGGGTGAATTGGATCTCAGCTCTGTGGCCCTGGAGCTCCTGCAGCAGCCCTGAAAAGCATTTGGGGGGCCATGGGAGAGGGAACAGATGCTTCTCTTGGGCTGGAACTAGCACCATGGGTGGAAGTTTCCCTTTCAGCTCATCCTACCGCAGCCTGTTTTCGTGGAAGCTGGGCTGGGGATGAAGGTGGTCCGGGGAGAACAAAGGAAGCATGTGATCATGAATTGGCTCTCGTGATCCTTTCCACCCGCCACCGAGCATCCATCCTTGTCTTTGACAAGAAGCTTGGACTGGGCTCACGACTGGTTTGCAAATATTGTTGAACGCATGCAAATAGGAATGAGAAGACTTTTCGGCAAGTCCATTTGCGCTTGCTTGCCGCTTGTGACCACAGCAAAATGCCCCCCCCCCCCCATGTTTATGGGCATCACCATTTGGTGGCACAGCAGCAATTTTTTGCAGGGAAGGGGACTTTTTCCCAAAGATTTGGGAGGCTTTAGTGCTGGTGCAGATGTGGGACTGTTTCCCACTTCCTTTTAATGATTTTTTCCTGCCACCAGCTGCTGTGGTGGTGGGGCAGGGGTCCTCTGCAGAACCCTCATTGCCTTGGAATGAGAATGCATCTCAGGCATCCTGGAGGTAGGGGTCACAGGGGGTGCCATAGGCAGCCACCACCAAGAAGAGGAAGAGGAGGAGGAACCACCACAACCCCCCCCCCCACAGGTGTTGCCATCCCTGGGGCCACAGAGCTCCAACCACCAGTCTGTTTCGCAGAGCCCAGGTGTTCTTTGATGCCAATGGAAGCCATCTTTTTATCTCAGTCGTTAGGCAGCAGGCAATTAACGAGCAAGGCTGATGCTGGGAAAGGAAGGGTTCTTCCTTCCTTCCCCCAATGCAATAGCCCCCTATCTCCCCCCGCCCCTTCCACCTTCCGCAGAAATGACCGGTCTACTGATATCAATGCAGACTTGGCTTTGATGTTAATTGCACGAGGTGAGAGTACTTTGCTCCAGCAGGGAAGGGGCAGCGAGGGATTGCAAATGAGCTGCGATTAAAGAGCAGTTTTCGATTTGGGAAGATCTGGGGTGGCTGCAACTTCACTGAAGAATTTATTTGTTTTCTGGGGGTTTGCCTAGGGCCCCAAACCAAACTACCTAGCCGAGATTTCTGCGAGACCATTTTCTTGCACCTCTTCGGAGTTTTTTTCTGCCTTGATTTTTCATCTTAGGTCTCAGCAGGGGACAAAATCCACATTGGTGCCCCCAAACCCAATCAGGCTTTCACACCAATTAAGCTTATTGACACCAGATTGGATACATTCCTTCAGGATGACGGCAAAAGCTTTCCTAAAGCAAACAACCCCCTTAAACTAGGTACTTAGAGAAAACAATTCTCAGGCAGGGGGGAAAAACCCTAAGGTTAAAAAGCATTTAAGAAGTGTGAGAAGCTGGTCTCCCAAGGCCTGTTCCAAAGAGAGATGAAGCCCCTCCGACTATTAGCCAGCTCAAAACTGGCCCGCGATTTGGTTTTTGCAAAATTGCTCTCTGTGTTGCACTGAGATAGTTTGCTAACACCAGGTAATAATAACAATTCGTCATGCATGCGTGTGCGCATGCGCACACACACACACACACACAAACGCATCTGGCTTAGTAGGAGCTGGAATTGCCCTTGTTTGATTCAGCAAAGACAATCGGAGCTGCATGCGCTGGGTGCATTGGAAGGAAATCGCTCGTGATGGGTGATTCGATCCGCAAGGAGCCTGGGTGCCAGGTTGCAGGTGCACCGCCTGCTTGGGGGTCTCCATGCCATGAAACAAGCCCCCCCCCCATGGGGGAATGCAGCCCTGCTTTAAATTTTCTAGACCTTTCCGTGGCTTATAGTAGCACTGAGCACAGGGTCCTTCTAGGCAGGGTTTCTGAGCCAGAGATTGGAGGCAACGTGTTGGAAAGGTCCATTTCTCCAGGGAGAACTGATTCCAGAAAGTGGATCTGCAGAGCGATGACTGGCCTTGTGGCATTTATATGATGGGGTTCCACAGGGTTCCACCCTTGTTCCCCTCTGTTCTTTCCAATCAGTTTGTTTAATTCATTACTAATGTCTCCATGCATGCACTGAGTGAGATCATCTGCAGATTTATGGTGGGGTGTCACCTGCGTGCCGAGGAGATCCAACTCTGCTTCTTTTTGCAGCTGATTCAGATGAGGTGATGGAAGTGCTGAGCAATCAGGAATGCGCTGGATGAAGGCAGACATGTGGGGCGTGGGCTTGTGTCTTGTCATGGGTGCTCCTGAGGGGTGTTTCCCCCGCTCTTGCATGCCATCAATTCATCTCTGACCTACGACCAATTGACGCATGAAAGCCCTCCAAAAGGTCTTGTCTGTGGCATCCCTGGGTGGTCCTCCATTTGGAAAGATGGTGCTCAACCTTTTCTGGATAGGGTGGATTAGGTCCACAGTCTGGGGTTACTCACTGCTCTGCCCTTTTGCTTGCTCTCCACTCCCTCCAAGAACCAGGCATTGCAACATTCGCATATTTGTGACCATGACGGAAAAGCCGAGAAATGTCCTTTTCAGCTCAACAATGTGAGGAAATATCTCGCGCTGACCGCTGTCTCTCCTGCTGGCATGACCCTGATGATGTGTTTTCTCTCTGAATTCTGACTGAATAATCTTCACTCATTCCTACATGCTGGGCCAAAAGTAAATTGTCGCTTCCACACTGAAGATCTGTGGAATCTGCGTTGGAGGGCCGATGTTCTCCCAAAAATACTTTCCCGGGTCCTCATTGCTTGCAAAGGTCGGGTGCTCCATATTTCTGGCCCTCTTCACCTTATGGCAGCCGATTTGGTGCATTCACTTCTGCTGATCTACTTTTGGAAAAAGATTGATTCTCCCTTGTATGGTTGATTCTGTAAGGAACTTGCACCCTGAAAACTGGATCAGCAAGAACAACAAAGAACCTGGTGTCAATGTAAAGATTTTTGGGGATCATTACCTACTATAAGACACTTATTATGGCTGAGCTTTTTGGAGGATTCTTTGTATTAGACAATCTAGTTGTGGGACACTAGAATGAAGTAGAGAATGAGGATCCTGCTCAAATGGTGTATAGTTTAACAATTTACCACAAGGGGGTCAATAAAGCATGGAGAGGAAAAGGAAGGTTAAAGACATGGTTATTTAGAAGTACCCTCCAGGCTAGAAAAGCTGGTTCCACACTAAGCCCACTCGTCTTTAAGGCGCCACAAAGCTCTCTGTGGTCTTCATGGTAGAAGACGAACATCTCAGCCCTCGGGATGACTGTAAGCTGTCAAGATGCAGAGAGGGAGTGGCCACGAGCTTTGTGAGGCTTTCTCATATAAACGGCTTTGCTGTTTATGTCAAATAAGGCCAGCAAAGTTTCTGGAGTGCAGAAAGAAAAGAAAGACTCAAGCAGCAGCTTAAGTGTAGATGTGATAATTATAGGCTCAGGTAATTGATGCATTTCTTCCACTTAGTATTATATATTGTAAGCTGCCTCAAAACTGCAGTAGAAGGCGGCATATAAATGAAAGTATAGATACTGGTGGATGGATGGATTCCATAGGATACTTTAAATTAAGAAAAAAGGCATCCATTTACTTAACATTTAAGAAAACAATGGAAATAGTTTTAGTAATAATTTCTGTTAAAAACAGTCTTCCATTGATTTATCCTGATGGTGACAGATTAACCTTAACTCATGATAAGCCATCATTGAGAATCAAATTATTTGGAAGTACTTAATATCAGTGGTGACGTTTACTCTTTTTAATGCATAAATGGTGGTTGGCCCCCAACATCCAGTTTTTCCTTCATCCTCTTGCAAATCCAGTTTGATGGAGAGGCCACAGTATTGGACTGGGGGGCTCCAGGTCCTCGCCTCCGCTCAGCCATGAAGTTCACCGGGTGACTTTGGGCCAGTTGCTCACTCTTAGGAAACCTACCTTACAGGGTTGTTGTGAGGATAAAATGGAGAGGAGGAAGTGGATTATGTAAAGCAACTTGGGTTCCTTGCAAGAGGAAGGAAGGTGGGACATCAATTTAATAAGTAGAAATAAATAATTATCATGCTTGTGCAGGCCACCCATGGGACCTGGTGTTTTGTGGCAGAAGGGCTGATCCAGAGACCCCTGTTAGCTGAAGCAACTGAACAAAGCAGGCTTAATCCAGAAGGCGAAGGGCCTTGCAAACTTGACTGAGTCATGTGCAGATTGTTCCCAGCTACGCAGTCTCACAGGGAGCCTGCAGCCAAGAAATCTGAAGAAGCCTGGGACGAGGAAGCACAGCAGTGAAGGAACGAGCAAAGAATATCCAGTGCAAGGGTGTTTCACTTGAGGCCGAGGCCGAGATCATCCCCACTCTTGTATTCCCGGTCACTGTATGTGGGTGTGACAATTGGATAGTGAAGGAAGCTGAGAGGACTAAAATTGATGTGTGCAGAACATGGTACTGAACGAGAGCTCAGAATACCTTGGACCAGCAGAAAGATGAACAAGCAGGTCCTGGATCAGACCCAGCCAGAACTTGCCCTGGAAGCAAAAGCTAGAAAACCAGAGGCTTTTATTCTTTGGGCATATCATGAGAAGGCAGGGCTCCCTGGAGAAGCCCATCGTGCTAGGGAGAGTCGAAGACAGACAGCAAACAGGAGGAGCAAAAGGAGACAGATCGATTTCATAGAGGAAGCTGCAGACTTGCGTTTACAACAGCTGAGCTGGGCGGGCCATTTTGGATGGCTTTCACCCACGGGGGTCTCCGTAAGTCAGAGATGACTTGATGGCACATTGCAGCAGCAACAGCAAAAATGCTGGTCACACACGCGCACACACACACACACACACAAGCTAATGAGGAAACTTTTGGATTCCTCCTGGCTAATAGGCAGCATTTCCTCCCTCCCACCCACACGCTTACAATCACTGTTTGAATGCAGGGCTCCCTAACCCAGAGCTGTAGCTCTGCACCCTCAGACACCTTCTAGCTGCCCTAAAACCCCGTGGACGGATGGACCCATAGCTGGCACTGTGCCATCACCATTCCAACCCTTGGTGGAGGGGAGGGTCGAGCCTAGTGCCTGGTTTCCTCCATGGGGAGGATCGATTTCTCCATGGACACAACGGCAGCTATCAAAGCCAGGGAAGGCACTGCAAAGTGCACAGGAAATGGCTCGTGAGGCCTGCCCACGGCGATGCGAGATTTGGTCCCTGTTCTGCTCTCAGCAGCTCTTGGGCTGGACAGCTCCCTTCTTGGAGGCTTCGGTCAGCAAGGCAAGACCCTGGCCTGGCTGACAAGGTGGCAAATGAGCACCCCATGGAAACAGAGGTGGTGGGAATCTTGTTAGAGAGACCTCCTGGGTCTCTGGAAAAAGGAACGCCCTCGGGTTGTACCAAAGGACCCTCTTCTACATCCACACTTCTGGATGTTCGGGGGAGCCAAATCAGCAGGGAAGTCAACCGGAGAACAACAGACAGATGTGGCTGATACGGGCAGAGCCCGTTCAAGGGTGCCCTGTGTGACTGGGAAAGAAAGACTTTGGGCTTCTGCAACGGACGGACCAGTTCTTCAGATAGCCAAGTGCTGACTGCCTCATGGCCAAGGTTTTCAGTTGCCACTATGGGGATCAGACTAGATGGCCCGGGAGACCCCTTCTGACTCGCTCTGTTTCTGTATTTCTATGTATTTTTGGGCAACCATCATTCTTTTCTGCTTTATGGGAAAGAACTTTGCTTGATTTGAACCCAGGGAAGTTCGCCTGGTGTCGTTGCTTTATTCTTTTCAGCATCAGGCAAAGTCCTTTTTATTTTCCCAGTACTTTAACACTTAATTGGTTTTATCCTTGTTTTTATAATCATTTATCGAATGCAGCGTGCTGCGTGTTGTTTGTTGTATGTGGTTGCTTTGGTTTTTGGTTTTTTGTAAGCTGTCCAGAGACAGTATTGAGACAGCATATAAAAATTTAAGTAAATAAATAAATAAATTTCTGGAAAGAGCAGGCCAAAATCCACAAATTTCCTCATCAATGAGATGGAAAGAACTGGAAACTCCCTGGGGAAAGGTGTGTGCTGAAGAAAGCCAAGTAGAGATATCCATTGTTCAGGCAGAGGGTTTGGGAACTCTGCTCTAATCCCTGTGTATTCAACCACACTTGTGGGGCTAAACGTGGCTGCCCCCTTTTTCTTTTTTCTGACCTCCTCTGGAGGATCTTCCCATTTCAGATCTGTATCTCTTCAGGATCATTGGTTTGCTGCTATCTGATTTACACGGTTCACTTTCTACTGTTACCGCAAGTTCCTCTGCCCTTTATAAATGCAACCAACATATTTAGAATGCAGAGAGACTGTTTCAGGTCTCTATTCTCTGCGGAAAACAGATGTGAAGCTGATTTTACATATCTATCAACAAGTCGTAGTGTGGTCGTTTGTGGTCAAACTGTTTATATACTTTCTTTTAATAGTTTTCCCCCCAATTGCCAATTTCTGTTTTATTTCAAGGTGTCCAAACCATTTACATCTGCCACCTATTCCAACAGGCAATTCTGCCTATTTCTGTCTTCCTGAGTCTGTGTAGGCAGGGAAAGGCACAATCATTTTGGACTCCAAAAGGGTGATTAATCTTGACTTTGCATTCTTGTCAAATGCTTACTTCACCTCTCAATTTATGCAGTTCTCAGAGAACATCTGGACTAAAGCTTACCCCCCTCCCCATCTTGCCTATTTTTTCTCTTATTAGTCATGAAAAAGAAATCTAAGTCCCATGACAGAAACACACCAGGTGCCTGATATTATAACTCCTAGACATTGTCTTGCAAAACACTCTGTCGCTTAGTTTTTCATCATTTATTACCCGTCCAGCAACAGAAGTGGCCTTCCTTTCCTTCAGCCCTCCCTCACCTGATCTTGTTTTCTTCTTCACAAACTGTGCAAATGTGGGCAATTTTGTTCTAGGAGAAACCCAAACCGGTACGAAAGGAAATTGCTTTCCTTTGTCCTAGGATTGTGTGCCGCAGAAGGAGATGAGATGAGAAGGGCAGCCATTCCACCAGTCCTTCCAAAATGCCACTTTCTATCCCCTCTTCTTCCCATCTCACCGCTTTTTTCATTTTCTGCAGTGTCTTTCTAGACTGCAAGATTCTGAGCAGGCACCAGTTCTGTTTTTCTTGATTTTGTGTAATCCAGGAATCCTTTTGGCAGAAGAGCCAGAAAAAATGCTACGACTGAACAAGCAAACAAACAAATCCCACATATCCTGTAAGTGTTTACGTCTGTAAGGGTTCAGCTTTTGTTGTGTTGCATCGAGTTGCCTCTGAGTTATGGCAACTCTGGGAAGGAACACCCTCCACAGGTCCTGGCCTTGACAAGACTGCTGCTTCCTTGATGGAACGGATCCATCCCATATTTGGTCTTCCTTTTCTTGTTGTGCCTTCACCTTTTCCTTGCACACTTGTCTTCTCCGGTGCATCTTGCAGTTTTCCTGCAGCATTCCACACCCTGCAAACGGAGGAGGCCCAGTCTTTGTCCACCAGGCCCTGTGGAGCCTCAGCCCTGGAGATAATTCCTCAGTCTAAACTGGACAGTTTCTGCCCCTGGTCCTTCTCCCAGCATTGCTTGCTACCCTGGACCTTGATCCTAAATTCCCCCCAAATTGCCCATTTTCTCCCAGAAAGCAAAATTCATGCATTTCTCTCCATGGTTGCAAAATTCCCAGAAATTTTGCATCTCTATTCAAAAGTGCATTTCAGTGGGCCGTCCCCCTCCCCAGACTGAAGTAAAGTTTGCTTTCCTGTCGCAACACCGATGATGTTCTTCTAATTAGAAGTGTGTCTTCAGCCCACCCATGCATTGCATAAGAGGCCTTACCTAACCGGAAATTTTTCACCCTCCCTCAGAGCACACTCCGAGCTCGTAATAGGCGCTGGCACTTTGAGCTTTCAGACTGGATTGATCTTGGCAGCCGAGGGGCTCGGACCAGAGATCTCCCTCCAGTGTGTGCATCATCCAATTGGGTGTGAGCGCTGGCAGCGGCGTGCTGTTCAGACCGCTCGTTAATTTGCCTTCCGGGACTTGTCCTTTGGTTCAGTCATCTGGCAATGGGAGCCAAGCCAAGTACACCTGCAACTTCCATTGACCTTCAATTCTCATCAGGAGCACTCCAGATGTGGGATCTTTTGCTCCATCGACAAAGAACGCACCTTAGACTTCAGATGTTGGTGTGGGAGCAGATGCCAACTCTTGATATTTTGAAGGAAACGCCCCACAGTCATTTTTAGCAGCCTCGCCACAGAAATGAAAAGGAGAAAGACCAAAGCACCAGCAGTTTGGGAGACCAAATTCTAGTCCAGCAGTTTATACTGAAAGTTTTCTTTTGGGCGTTACTTTGTGTGGGCTAACATCCAGCACTTTGTACTTCTTCTTCTCTTCTTTGATTTACTGGGATTATGTCTGATCAGATATCGCCTAAAGAGAACTCAACCCATGTGCAGCATTAGAGATTTAGATGCAAAGTGCCTGAAAACAAAGCTTCGTGCAAGTTTTTGGGGTTTTTTTTAATGAGATGTTGCTTTCAGGGCTGCAGTTGGGATTCTGCTGAGCTGCCTTTTACAGCACCCGGGTGATTTTAAAATGCCAATAGAGCGAACGCTGTGGTTTTTAGGGCTTCTTCACTTGAGGCTTTGATTGTGCGCATGCTCTCCCCACTCATGGAGGTTCGCAGGTCCATCATGTGAGGTCATTGTCCCCCAGGCCTTTCCCCCATTTTCCACCCATTTTGCGGCCTTTTTTAGAGTGCGGAAAGTTACCAATGATTTCCTTCCATGCTTGCAAGGACTACAAAATGGCTGTATGTGTGTGGCAGTTCCACTATACTCCAGAGCCATCTCGGGGCTGTACTTTAACCCAGGAAGGCAGAGGAAGGAAATCCCCAGGTGCAACCTTCCTCCAGCACGGAAGATGGAAGAAGAAGCCCTTGGTGAAGCTGCAGGCAACAGGAGCCAGGGGATGTTGGCATCCAACGAGCAGTGTGGGCCAGAAGCAAGGCAAGGATACCAAACGGCCGTTGCCCCCTAGACTTTAGCTGGCCACACCGGGCACAAATAGACTGCAGTCACTCGAATCGAGGATGCTGCCTGGGTGATAAGAAGGCTTTTTGTAGGAGCAGAAAATGATCTAAAGACATACAAAAAGCAGACTAAAGCACCCACTCCGGCTGGATTAGGTGGGAGTGATTTTAAGTTCGGGTTCTTTCCAATGTATTTTGTATATAAAGATTGCTTCCATCTCCGTGACTGCAGCAAATCACAGAGTCTCTGGCATCATGGAGTGCTTTGTTTCCTTGCGATACAGCCGCTGCTCCTCGGTTTTTCCATGTCTTGGTAGCAGTTGACCCTAGAACCGCTTGCAGACATAAGTCAATATTTTCTTAACCTAAAGGTGCCCTACTGTAAGTACACTCATCCTGCAGCTGCGCTCTTAGTCAAGCCTCTTGGGAAGTTGCTGCTGATTACTAAACGGTTTCACTAGTGGAACTTTACCAGTGTAAGTACAGTGCTCTCTGGTGGATTTATGCAAGAATCCCCGTTAAGTCACCCTGTCACCGTCGGTCGCAGCAAGCATCCGAAACGGACGATAGATGAACTTCCTGCCATGCGTCTCGAGGAGCCTTACAAAATACAGGGCATTTGCCTCTTGCCATCATGCCCAGGATCCAAGGATCCAGTCTGCTTGTGCCATTGAGCAAGGACCAAGCGCTGATGGGGGAAAGCAACACACGTGTTGGCAGAGCAGCTCTCGCACGAGTTACTTCCTTTCCCTGACTTCCTTCCCTCCAGGAGAAGTAAAAACCTCTGTTTGAAACACTTCAGCAGCTTCTTAGGAGAAGGTCTCCGCTGTCTCACCAAGGAAATACCATGGGATCGAATGAAAACGTGGAGCAAGGATCTCACTGCCCTGCATTTGCAGACATACAAATGGGCTTTCCAAGCTCAGCAGCAATTGTTCAAAAGGGTGGCAAGCGGCAGGAACACCATTAAAGGGGCAGGAAGCAGTTCGGAGGAAGACTGTCACTCTCCCATTCGGGCAAAATCGAGAGACTGCTGCGCACTGAGCAAGGCCTGGAAGAAACAGACCTGTGTGGATACTCCGTCAACAAGTCACCAGTGTCCAGGTCGCTGACGCCGGATCAGGCTGGGCAGAACCTGGGACAGCTCCCGGTGCCAAGATCCCAAGAGAAAGGACGTGGGTTCAGCAGAGGTGCTTGCTCAGTGCGCTCGTGTCTCTCTGGTGATCCTTGGCTTTGCAAGCTTCTTTCTGGAGCGCACCTGCTGTTCGCATGGTCCCTGTGGACGCCAGATTTTCTTGGGTCCGTGGCCCTTCCTGCCATCCAGGCTTCGCACTAGGCTAGAGAAAGGTGGTTACGTGTCGGGTGAGGATAGAGGCCTCTTGCCCCTCTGTGTTCAAAAGTCACAGTGACTTGTGGCTCCTTAAAGGCGTGCATACTTACTGTGGCATAATATGCTTTCAGAGACAGAAGTCCACTGTAGAAAAGGTACCACAAAAGATGTTGATTTTTGTATAACTGGAGGGTGCAATTCAAGCAAGTGCAGTTTGAGACATTGCACAGTTCTGTCCTGGAGGTCAGTTAGCTTGCCTTCTCTAAAACTGGAACAATAGGAATTACAGCTAGTTATGCAAACAGATGCAAATTAGCAAATGCCAAGGTCTGCCATTTCCTCTCCCATGGGCCTGAGCCCTGGATCTTTCCGGCGCCTGCCATGCACCCGCTGAATCGTGGCGGCCTGTCCAGCTTCCCCACTGGGGCTTCCCAGTCATCTGAGCAAACAGTGCGCCGAGCAGGGGAGCCTCCATTTCAGAGGCCGGTGCTCAAACACACACAAATGCTTGGCCTGGGCCTCGTATTCCCACCAGGCTGGGACACAGCAATGCATTTACGTACATCTGCATGTAAGCACTTCATGCTGAGACCCGTGTCTTATTTGAATCATGAAGCAAATTTACGGCACTACATAAATAACGGTTTGTTTTGGTTAATAACAATTACATTGCAGGAGGGCAGTCCCCCCGGCTTCCTGTCTTTAATTTCCTTCAAATACAACCTTGCTCTCTTAAGCCTTCCTTCCTAAATGGCTTCTGTGTTTAATTATATTTTTAAACTAAATTACAACTTAACAAGCACACAATCTCATAAGAGGGGACTTTTCATTGCCCTGGTGGTGAAGTGTATTAACAACCTGAATTTCAGGAGGTGGAAATGTATTTACCAACTCGCGATTTCCAGAAATGCATAAAGGAAAAGGCTATCATGTGCTTGGGTGGATATCTTCGGCTTGCACTAACCTGAGCACAAATTCAGAATCCGCGTAGTGTTAAGGAACAATTCCAAAGAGGACATTTAATCGAGGCTGAAGGAAAGTGATATCCTTGTACATGACCAGTACAGAGATTAGATCAAGCTGACAACATGTTGTCCAGTTAATCACCTGTGCCAGAGGTAGCACCAATCTCACTGGCGAAGCCGAGGGGCTGCGAGACAACCAGTGTGCAAGTCTCTAGGTGGAATCTCCCCGGCCCATAAAAGCCCCACGTGGCTTCACACATCCTGACGTGTGTCAGAGACTCAGCCTCCCACCTGCAAGGTACAGATGATAAGATCAGCTTTATCTTGCGCGGCTAGCATGCAGAGGCTGACCAGGTGAGTCTGTGGCGAGCGCCGGCTTGCTCATGTGGATGTGGCACTGTGAACGGGCTGCATCTGCTTGCTGCAGCTTCTGCGAGGAAGAGCCACACTTTACGCAAAGCTTGCATCCTGCAAATTGGCTCCGAAAGGCACCATGCCCCCACCGGATGGCTTTCCAAGTCACTCCTGGTCTAAAGGGACTGTCCATTTACCAGGGATGTTGTGGGATCCTTTGGTCACATAGCAATGGAAACATGAAACTGCCCTTTGTTGATCCATCGCCTCCCCCAAAAGGCACCTCGCGAGCGGGTGCTTCTGGAAAGCTTCCTTCAGGTTCTTCCACCAGAGGACGGTGGCCCTGGAAAGGGCTCTCTCCCAGGCTCCCCAGCTTGCATTTGGGCTTGGCAGTCCCTTCCCCTGCCTGTGGCACGGAGCCCAGAAGGGGAGCTCTCATGCAGTATCCACCCATCTCCGAAACAGGAATCATGAGGATGTTTTTTAAGTGCTGTTTTTTCCACATTCTTTTTACTCTTCTCATTCAGTCTGGTGGACAAGAAATGGCTTTGGAAAGACATGCAAAGGAGAAGAAAATCTGGGGGGAATTTGCACAGGCTGGGTTCAGGGCTCCTGGGCTTACCTTACTCATGAGGTGGCCTGCATCTAAGCACTGATGTTGTGTCTTTTGTTGCACTGGCATCTTTCCGGCAGCCGGCAGCCTCCTCTATTTCCTGCACATTTCCCACTGAAAGCCCAGCAGAAGTCCCCATGAAGTAACTCACCCATGGGTCTTTCCCAGATGAACTAAAACCCCCATCATCCTCAGCCAAGAAGATGGCTGGCAATGATGGGAACCCAAAAGGCTGGGAAGGGTAGATTAAAGCATTGACACAATTTATTCTACACCACTCTACAGCTGAAGCTTTTGGGGCAGTTTACAACAGTCCATAAAACAGATAATAAAATGCAATAAAATATAATATATATATAAAATCAGAAATACATTTATAGCTCAAAACAGCTCTTTACATCTAGCATTCCTCCCACAATTTAATAATGCAAATTATCAGATTATTAAAAGTGAAGAAACTCTCCATCATTGCTTGTGTCTTTGCTCCCAAGCATTTGGACGGGAATATTTGCAGACCTTTATCCACCTTTCCCAGATGTTTGTCCCAGTTACTTTCCCTAGCAGAGAAAGGGAAAGAAAACAAGATTGGAAGCAAGTGCTGGAAAATAGGAGTGGTTTAATCTTTAGAAGGGCAAGTTGGGTGGCCATGGATCCTCTTTATTTGACAGGTTGCCAGAGGAGGATCCTGAACAGCATCCCGGAGAGGCGGACACGTGCCTGCCACAGTCTTCCATGTGCTACTGGGATCGATGGTGTTCAGAGAACATGATCAACTGCACTCGAGGGTTTTCCTTTATCGCTTGTTCATGTTCCACTGAATTCAATGGGTCTGCTCTAGTTATGACCAAATTTGGATCCAATGCACTTACTTCAACTTGTGCTCAGTGAAACAGACTATATGTTTCATCTGAGTGCTTAAAGTCTGCGAATGACCCCACACACGGTTTAATAACCACTTTTAATTTCCATGGAAACACCATTTTAAAAGGGATGGTGATAATGTAATAAAGGGAAAAGCCAGTCCATCTCCACCGCTGAATTCCTGAAGAACAAAGGACTTCAAAGTGTTGCGTATAAATAGAGGGAAAACTAACATCACCAAAACTTGAACTTTGCACAGTAATTAGCTAATGTACTTCAATGTATCTTTCCAGCAAAACTTTGGGGTTTTAAGGATATTTGTTTTGGTTTTTTTCCCCATGCACAAGTTAGCACCATCTGCTGGTGTTGAAATTAGCAGTTGAAACCAAACACCAAGCTGCCTACATAATGCTTTACTTCTGGCTCTTATTAGTAAAAGTTAATTGTTTGTTTTACTGCTACAATTCCTGCAGTCTATTAAGTCTGGAGTGAAGCACACGTCCCCTGTGATTAAACCCTCTGGAGGCCCTAGACCCGGACTCCCTGTGCCAAGACCCCCTCCGTCTTCAGCCGCCACTCCTGGAAGTTATCTCTGAAAGTTAAACAAGAAAGGAGATCTTCTTGGTGTTCTGCAGAACATCCCAGCAGCCGAGAGCCATCGCAGTGGCATCCCCTTCCCTGCTCCCGGATTTCTCAGCAGCACTTGGTGGGCCACCAATGGAAATGGGACGCTGCTCCATCCAGTGGGACTCCTCTTCGGGTCTTAACTATGCAGATGATGCTTCATTCCTTTGATGAGGAAAGCTGCATTTGGAATTAAAAGGTGATAAAGGCATGGTGCAAGTCTTAGAAAGGGTTGCTTCCCTCTGTGTTTCCTGTACAGAATGCCTCTCCTCTCCTCTCCTCTCCTCTCCTCTCCTTCTCTTTCTCCTGCGCCTTCATCTTCGTCCTCTCCTCTCCTCTCCGCTCCTTCTCCTCTCCTCCAACAAGAATATCTTCTTGAGCTGCCTGCTAGAAACTTGAGGTCATTCTCCACTGGAAAGACGAGTCATGCCTCAAACCATGTTTGTAGTTCCAGTATTGTCGGTCACATTGGTTCGTGGTTTCAAGTCTTCACTAGAGATGGTGTGATCTCAGTTTCACTTTCTTCCAGATTGCACATAAAAAACAAGAAAAGTCTCAAATTCTCTCCTTGCCACTTACCAATCAATTTGCATATTACAGAAAGCTTTTTTTTTAAAGAACCAAATGATGTTGTTACCCATCTGCATCCACCAAGCTCATAAGTTCAGCTGTTTCCAGCAAGGAGAAGGCCACACTGGGTTTGTCTGCCATGAAGCTGTTAAAATAAGAAGCCTATCAGAAAAGGATGGAAGGACGGATGGACTCGCCACCCCAGTTCAACACCACAAATAAAAGCATCCAAGGCCAGACTTTTAATGGTGAAGCCCTTGTCTGGTCATATCTGCCAGTTTGTTTTTCTCCAACTTGAGATTTTTTAAAAAATGCTATTTCTTTTTGTCTCATTTATGGAGATATTTGCAAATCGAAAAGCAGAACCAAATGAAAGTCTCATCAGTTACTAGTTTTCATTATATGTGACCTGTTGTAAGTTTTGAATAAACAGAGGTAAGTCCTGAACCAATGGCATAATTACATGTTTTAGTATTTTCCTCATTTCATTAGAAAGAAAAACATGTAAAAATGCATACCAAAAACATGCCAAAGACATAAAAATGACTGGAAGCTCTCAATTATGAACAGGAAGGAGCATCCATTTATTAATAACTATTCATATTTTTCTCAAAAGACCCTCACCCTCATCTTTCTAAAATCCAAAGCTTAAGGCACCCTTAAACCACCCCAGGAGCATCAGGTGTGGGGCAGCATAGAAATTTATAAATCATGGCGATGTTTTAATCCACCCTTCCCCATCCTGGCCTCCACCAGATGTGCTGAACTACAAACCCCATTATCCTCTCCCAACATGATGGCTGGCAATGATGGGAATCCAAAGCATCTGGAGGGCACCAGGCTGGGAAAGGGTGAGCTCAGGCTTTTAAGAAAGACAAGCTTATTGGCTCAATATCTTTAAATTTTCTGTTCTTTCCACACCCTCCCCCCCCCCAATGCAGAGAAATGTGTGAATTTTGGTGAATTCCCATTGAAAACACACTGAATGACATTCCCTCCCATCCAGATGCAGCTTTGACTGAAACTGAACATGTCTGTAAACAACCATGAAACCATAAATTCTGCTTTGCTTTTATTCCTGCACGAACAGATACAGAAAGAAATGCCTATTACAGCATGCCGATAAATTGTCTCTTCCAAAGGGTGTTGACTGAGGGATTTTTCAGAGCTTCACAGGTTAAGTTTCCAAAGCAATAGTCAAGAGGTCACATCCAAAATAAATTCCGTTATTTGCTGGAATGATTTGTGTGAGCACCTCCTACAAGCCCTGCTTTGAAATGGGCCCCCTTTGAGCCTAGAAGGGGATACAAGGTCCGAGAGCCTTCTAAGATTTCAGGACGAGAAAGAAAGGGCCCGACCCTCAATAAAGTTAATTTCTGCACAAATACAATGGTTTGATTGCTGCATCACCATTTATAAAATATGCCTGACCAAAGGTGCTACATTTTGACCTAAACCAATGTACTTTATGAGCTTGAGGTGGGGTAGAAAAGGCACATTAAAAAGGTGCATCCGGCCCCAGCTATCGCCAGACGAAGGCATCCTGGTGGTTTTAGGGAAACAGAGAATTATCCTCCCCACCCCCTGCTCGAGGTTCTCCACAGCAAAGGCCCAATAGTGAGAAAGCCGGTTCCTTCACGATTCCAGCAGTATCCCAGGCCCCAGTTCCTTTGCTGTTGGCCTGAATGGCTGCCACAAGGTCTGGAAGGAGCGTTCCAATGCAGCTCCCTTCCATGGTCGGTTATGGGTGCAGAGGGCATGTCATGTGCCACTGAGGATCATGCTTAGTTCGGAAAATGAATGCCCAGAGACACGTGCAAGAGGTCCACCTGGGAACAAAAAGGACAGAGCTGAAGCTATGGTACTTTGGGACCACCCTGGCTCTCTGGAGAAGGCAGCCGTGCTGGGGAAAGGCAACGGCAGGAGAAGGCCAAACGCTCCCAAAGAAGGAGTCCATCAAGCGAGCCCCTGCCTTGCCTGCACAAGAGCTGAGCGGGGCAGCCCCGCGAACAAGATGGCCAGTCACAATTATTCGTTTTGTTTCATTCCTATACTTCCCAATGGGTCAAGTTCTCTGGGCATGCTAGAAATTTTCCCACAAAAGACCCGTTTCCTGGAAGGCCACCTGGAGAGGTTAAAAGCGGCTTGACACTGAAGCTAATTAGAGGGCAGAACGTTGGGGACAGTAGGGGCAGTTTTCTTGGCGCACATTCCGAGATCAGGCAGATTCGGACTCAGAGGAGGAGGAGGAGGAGGGGTCCTTAGACCTGGCACCCCCAGACTCTGGGGTGGGAGGAGTGGAGGGACCTATCCCAAGGCCGCCCTCTCCAGGGGGACCCTGAGAATGGCCAGGACCCTCAGCGGCCAGCAGGGGGTGTGGGGCTAGAGCATCATGAGCGGAGCCTGGTGCAACCCTTGATCCTGTGATGTGGCACTGGGGGAAAGGGCTGGTCAACCAGAGGGGCACTGGGCAGAGAAGGGGCTTGGCTGCCTCCAGAAGGCATTGCATCCCAGTTGTTTTAAAAAATGAACATTTAAAGTAATGACCAGGAGCTCAGGGAGCCTGGCAGGTGCCATATGAGGGGCCTGCAGACTCACTGGGACCTGGGAGCAGCACACTGGAGCCCCCAGGGTGGTGTGATATCGTCACACAGAGGACGGCAGAGTGCCCAGAGTACGCACCAGAGGCCTCGTGCTGCGATCCTCGGTGGAGACAAGGAGCACTTCATGCCCATCCCTGTCTCCAGCCGTGAAATGTCAGAGATCTGCTAGAGTTTGCCGATACGCCTCTATCAGAGCAGTATCTGGAAACAAAGCCAAGCCAAATGTGGCAAGAGATGGTTTGCGACGTGGGGAGAGAGACCCCCTCTCCCTTCAGCTATCCCGAAAATAGCTTCAACAGAGCGTATTGAAATTAAAAAAGATGTCATGTTCCCCTGTCAGTCACATCTGTGACCCAGATGTTGTGTGTAACCAGAGCACATGCCTACCTAGGAGCATGGCCGGTGTTGTCTGCGGCTGTAGCAAATGTAAAACTGGGATAGTCCATCTACACAGTACGAGCATGGTGTCACTTCAAAGTACAAGTTTCTAGGAATTATTGCCCTCTGAAGTCATTTAATTATGATGAAGTGAACTAAAAACTCATGTAAGTGGTACTTTATACCCCAGTGTATTAAAGAATGAGATTTAGAGGAGGTGAGTAAGATTTATGGCCAAAATTCATGCAACTTTACAGTAATTTCATGACACATTTACTACTAGGCTAGGCATGCCAGCTCTTGAAATAATTAAAAGGACGTAGCCCAATTCTATTATTTGGCCACTTATAATAAAGCATGGACTGAACAGGTTGTTTCTTGACTGATTTACATGTGGATGAGTTCATTTTTATTGTAAAAAGGATCAGCTACAAAAAGTGACCTTTCAGGGCAGTTGTGGGGTGGAAGCAAGGAGCTGCATCCAAAGAGGATGCGCATCGGTCTCCGCTGTGCGAAAACTCACCTGAGCGGACTCTGCTTCTGTGGTAGGGAAAAGGGTTTCATCCCCTGCAAAATTATCTTGCAACGTGAAAAAAATGGGCCTGACATGGCAGGCTCATCTCACCATGTTCTTTTTTTGTGGAGGTTTTAGCTGTAAGAGGCAATGCAATGACTTCTTACATGAGGGACAGCCAAAAATAAAGAGAAGTCAGAAACAATATATGGAAGAGCTGTACTGAAGAGATAAAAAGAAGACATACTCCTTCCAAGAGGAGCCTGTGAGGAAAAGCCTGCAATATTAGAAAGCGAAGTGAAAGCTGCTTTTAATGTGCTTGGAAGGAATCAAGCACCTGGAGTAGAGAAGGTGCCAATAGGATTATTCCAAGCTGCAAAAACCGATTCACTCGAAATCCTAACAAGAATTCCTCTTGTAGGTATGGATGTGCAGCCATCGCCACCCGTCTCTTCCAGTTGCTCAAACAGGCACTGCTCCTCTTTGCCACTGAGAGTCCCTCAGACCCCTCCAGCAGGAGCGTAACGACGTGCAATTTTTAATGTGACGAACTGAATTGGAGTGATGGGGCTCGGCTCAGCAGCCAAGGCTTTCGTGTACACGCGCACTGAGTGGGAATGCATCATGACGATGACGATGATGACGATGACGTTGCATCATACGTACACCATGCCTTTCTTTCTCTTACATGGAACCCAAGGCAGCTAGCAAACATCTCATCAAAGAGTTCCTGAAAACACAAAAGAATCTGGTAACTGCTCCAGAAGGTTTAAAGAAAGAAGCTGAGTTGTTCTCCCAATTCCAGCAGTCATTCATTGTCTTGACATTTGCTGGGCCTCACCAAGATCTCCGCGAATATTCAGCATCTCCGATGGAACCAGTGCCCCTTAGCCATGGAGGACTTGCCATTGTAGAAGCGACATTCCTCTGCAGGTGCTCGCACTTATTGGCTTTGACGTGGGCTTTTTCCTTCGCAAGGGAAACTAGAGGCCAGTGAACGGCCTCCCTTCCATACCAAGCCGGTCGCCTTCTTTCTCTGTCACTGGAAGGAAGGTCTGTCCTGTCAGTCTCCGCAGGTGCCTCCATCCATCACCAAGGAGGGGAAACACCTCCCACGTCCCCTGCGGAAGCCGTCCGTGAGATGCCTTCTGTACCAAAAGCCTCACCAAGGCCAAGGCCTCTCGGGGAGAAAACCCAGCCAAGGATGTGTGTGGAAATCAGTGCACAACACCATGATTCCTACAGGAAAATGTTTAAAAAGAAATTTTATAAGGTAGGGATGGAAAGTAAAAAGGCAAACAGGGTGGAAACCATCAAAACTAGAAAACGGTTCCGCAGCCAAACAATACAGGGAAAGTTTAGTCTGCTCGGAACAAAAGGCTCTCCCATGTGCCCCCCCCCCCCCACATGTGGCAGCTGCCAGCCCGTCTCTGCGATGGTCTCGGAATGAGCAATCCTGCCGCCACCGCTTCCCTCCCCCCGAGTGATCACCAGCCATGGCAGATTTCTTCACACCCCTCATTAAGCCTGATCCTCTTGCTCATCACACAAAGCCAAAAATGATTTCCATTCAGCGCTTCGTATTGCTGAAATTACAGTAACCCCTTGCGCTAATGAGTCCTGGTTTAACAGGTCTGTGACTGTACAGTATCAATGAAAGCACAGCTGGAGAAATAAAAGTCATGTAAATAGCTGAAAAGATAGGTAAAAGTCTGGGCTCCCTTCCAAAAACACTAAACTATGGAGTCCCAACATCTGGTTCAGGGTGGACTCCTTAACATGTGCTAAGGGAAGAAAGAGAACAGAGGAGGGGAGTAATGCAAAGAAAGAAAGAAAGAAAGAAAGAAAGAAAGAAAGAAAGAAAGAAAAAGTTATTACATTTTTTTCCTTCTCAGGGAAGGAGAGAAATATATGCAGACGGCATTTCCAAATGCTAAAACATGAGCTCCTTTGCTGTGCCCTTTTCATTGTGGTGAACTAACAAAATTATATCTTTGAGAAAAGAGCCCTGAGACCAATTCACTTAGTAATTAATCCATCCATCCATCCAATCCTCCCACCATCCCTCCATGGAGCTCGGCATAACTTACCTGTCCCTCCACCACCATTTCCTCTTCACAGCAGCCCTGTGAGGTAGTTCTCATTGATTCCAGTGGGTCTACTCTAAGCATAACAACGTCTGGCTCCAGTTCTGTCACATCTGCGATCGCTCGTGTCAATTTTCCTTTGAAACCTGTTGTGTTGGCCAACGCTATTGGTTTCTCACTAGCTCACTGTTGTGTTCATTGGTTCCAGTGTTGACTTGGATACTGCCCCATGTGGTCAGCTAGGATCTGCCCCAGCCAAATAAGGGCAGTGGGGGCCCCTCCGGCAGCAAAGGGGATGTGCAGGAAAGGACTACTTGCTGTTCAATAACCATCAACAAGCCAGGATCAATACCACTCCAACAGGGTCAAGCTGCATGTTATCCAAACTTTAGGCTGCCTTGGTACCCAGCATGTTATATCCCATTGCTTTTTTGCCCAGAATTTCATGGAAACATGATTATGATCCCCAAGGAACCTGCCCGAGCCTCAAAGTAACCGATGGGTTACTACTAAACCTGTAGCACTTAATTTGCACCTTTCCAATGCATGTAAAATATGGACATTTGCTAAAGCTCTTCTCTCAGTTTACAGTTCTCATGCAGTTCTTGGTATTCTATAAATTGTGTACTGCATTTCTTCCTACTGTTGACCTCAAATTCCACTCCGTCCACTGGATAATATGATTGTGTAATTAACCTTTCAGAGAATTATATGAAAATGAGGCAAGCACTGAAACCTATTACATTTATATCCAGCTATGGGACATGCAGGCAGAAGCCAGGTTCCATGAGAGCGGGTGATATGAATGCAGATGTTGCACAGATGTGCTTTCACATCCATGTCACAATGCTTATTTAGAGCCCCATGAACAGGCTGAATAGAAACATCAAAACAGAGTGAATCAGAAGGGGTCTCCCGGGCCGTCTAGTCTGACCCCCAGCTCCAGCTGGCTCCACTCATGACATGCCCACCATGTGCACGTCCAGCCTATCCTTGAACACCTGCACCAATGGGGTCTCAATGACCTCCCGTGGAAGCCCATTCCACACCCTCGGGGTCCTGTCAGAAAGTGCTTCCTGGCATCCAAATTCAACCTTGGCTCCCCGGGCTTTGCTCCGTTGGAGTGCGTCCTGCCTCCTCTGCAGGCTGTTTCATGCAGGAGGGATCGCTAGATGTCGTGGGCTATCCCATAAACCAAGAACTTTCCCTTCCTTTCACCCTGGGGCAGTTTCTCTACATGCTGAGCACACTTTATTGTTAAAAGTTAAGAAGAGGGTCCTGGATCAAAGCAAGGCAAGACTTTCCCTTGAAGCAAAAGTGACTTTCTCTGGGCATATCATAAGAAGGCAAGACTTGCTGGAGAAGGCAGTCATGCTATGGAAAGTCAAAGACAGATGGCAAAAGGGGCGACCAAAGAAGAGATGGATGGACTCCATCAAGGAAGCCACAGCCTTGAATTTGCAGAAACTGGTCAAGGCCGTCACGGATGGGGTGATTTTGGGAGCTTTCGTACAGAGGGTCACCGTGAGTCAGAGACGAGATACCAGCCACAGCATTAACCGAGGGCCAGGGAAGCCCTGGCAGGGGGAGCAACGAAGGGTTTTGTGGTCAACTCCGAAAAGAATACGAAACGCAACAGGGCACGAGCCACAGTCTCCTTCATCAGAAGCATCAAACATGCCTGTGAGATGGAGCGGTGGGAGAAGGGAGAGAGCCAGAGAAATGTTAGCAGTGAGGTCAGAGGGAAATAATACCAGGAATGCTGCCACTGTGAAATGCAATTGTGAGTCGTGAAAAAAAGGGCTTAAACAAGCCAAAGGCAAACCTTCAAGTTTTCAGAGCACCATGGGAGCTGGGGATCGTTCTGCAAAGCACATCGCTGGAGTACTGAGCATTCATGTCCCGCCTCCTTTTCCATCAAGGTTCGTTTAGGATTGTTGAAGCAAACTGCTGGAGAAGGGGCAGGCATTAAAACTGACGGTAACCCAAAAGGAAGTTACTTCTCCCCCTTCCATCCCCCGATCCTCAGACCTCCGGCTTTTCACCACCTGGACACCAGTTCTAAAAGGGTGACTTCATCATTTATCATTTTACCTTTCAGTGCTTTACTTAATACATGACCTGCTCAGTAAAATATTTGCAGACTTGTTCCTCTGGCCCTCTCCCATTACAAAGGCACGCATACCATTTCACATCACTTTCACGCAGGTGGTCCTCTGTTCTAACTCAAGGCCAAACAATATAAAGCCAGGCCAGTTCAGCATTGTAGGTGAAGCTATCTGAACTGAAGGGAAGGTGTACAGTAACTTCAGATGCCAAGCTAAGCTATTCATTTCAAAGATGGTGCTAATTTATTTATTTGCTTTGCATAGACCAGATCCATCTGTCCAGCACAAATTATCAACCTCAAACCTTCTAAGAATTAGCGTCTTTTTATTATTAAAATTGTTCACATATGTACGGAAGAGTGGCAGAAAGTTATATTACAAATGTTCTTGCTCTTTCAAGCAATTCTACTCCATTAAGTTTTATGAGTATACATGTCTGTGGAGGGCAGGGGATGAGGGGAAAACGCTGATACGCTTGTTTCTAATTTCTTTGTAGGAAGGTGAGCAGATACAAAAAGAAATGTCTTTTCAGTTCATTCTTCTGGGTTTCTCTTAAGAAACTATTTCCCACCCTAGATGAAGTTGCTGGAGATGGCTTTGTGCGAGGTGGCCCACTTGCCACGGGGGGGGGGGGGGGGGGGGGGGGACTGCTTGTGCTACCAGTGCACGGAATGAATACAAAGTAAGACAGACGTCACGCAGTCGTTTGCAACTTCCATGGGACCAATTCTTACATTATCTCTAAAATGCGCAAGCACATCTGCATGATTTGACTGCCCAGGAGCTGCGCATCACGGTCCAGATGTCACGGGTCCACTTGGGGGCCGGACCATCTTCCACAGCTAGGAGCTTTCGTAAGCTCCGAACACCCTTTTGTCGTGCCGTCTCTCCCATGCACGCTTGCCCAGGGTGGTTTTGGAGAGCCTGGAGGGAAGCAACCTTCTCAGACTGTAGAAAAGAGACGAAGGGGGTGTCTTCCTGATGCAAACTCAGAGGCTGGGGACCCCCCAGAGTGCCTGGCAAGGGCTCTGTGCCTCCTCCCTCTTCCTGCTGTACATTTTTGCTTTGGAGCCGGGAGATGGAGGCTGCAGAGGACACAGGCTCTCTTCCCTCTCGCATCTGCAATCCCCTCCCCTCCCTCTCCTCTGGTGCCAGAGTCTCAGCCATCACACGATCTTGGAGCTGGACTGCAGAACAACCCATGGGTGTCATCTCGTGTTGGGGGGCCCTTTGATCTTACTGGGCGCCACGGCTTAGAAGCTGGTGCTGGCAGCCCAGTAGAGCAAAGGCTGCACTCTGGTACAGACCTTCGCCCAAGCAGCGACTCTATTCAGGGGGAAGTGGGGCGCCCCGCAGGGTGGGGAGCACCCCGACGGCAGGTGTGCTTGCATGGAAGTCTGCAGAGCACGTGATCTTTCCCTGCTCCTGCTCAGGAAGGGGAACTCTGTGGATCAATGCCTGCCTTGCGTGGCAGGGCCTGCAGCCATGGGGCAAAGGGCGACCTCTTGCCCTCCTGCTGCCCAGGTCAGGGGCTGAACTGGACCAGAGTCTCAGGTGCAGTTCTGCAGCCCAGCGTCGGATTCGACAAGCGTTCGCTGAGCATCGCCTGCCTCCTCGATCCCCTTTGGGCCCGCCTTTTGTCCACCGTCAGTCCATCCAGACCTTTGGCTTGTTGATCTCCACACCTGCAAGACGGAGCGACTGCGTCTCCTAATTCACACAACCTGCTGCACCGCAAGTGTCCCGCCATATGGCCTCTCCCGCCCCCTCTGGCTGCGTTCACTGGCCTTTGGGAAGGGCACGCTCCCGTGTACATTCTGCACATTCCACCGGCGGCTTTGCTTATATAACCTTCCACTGCAGCACCTCCGTCTCCTCCACTTGAAGAACTGCAGGTTTCCCTTCACCAAACCACATGTTCTCCTTCACAGCCCCGCCACCGCTCCTGATCTGGATGCTGCAGCACAAACCCGTCCTCCGTCCTCTTGATTCACAGCGCTTGCTGCCGACGGTCATTCCCTGTCCAGATGGGTCTGCCTTGCTTTGTAAAAGCACGCCAAACTATGCATGCGAGTATATTCCTTGTGCTAGAATTAGGAATCCCGATGTACTTCAGCTTGTCTTCATGATAAAAGGAATCCAGGCCCATATCCTTGCTGGGCTTTATCTCCTCAAGTCAGGAACACACACACACACACACACACACACACACACACACACACACGAGAAATGACATTTGGCACAATTTGCAAATTATGCATTCGCTTAATTGTTATAGCTGCGGCAGCAGTCGGCCGTGATAAACCCCCGGTGGGCTGGGACGCATGCCTGAGATTTTTGCTTTCCATCTGACATGCTCAGGAATCACCAAGTCTGGGTTTCAGCTGCTCAAAAATAAATTTCTAAATTGGCCCAGAAAACCGGTAACCCAGTTCAGGCATTCGGCATATTTCACAAGGGTCTGGGAGCAGGAGCACTGCTGGGTTCTCAGCTCCACATGTAAGAGCTTCTGCCAGGCCAAGGAGTCCCACAGGACGGTGCCCTCTGTGTATTACGACTGGGAGACGAATCCCGTGAATCTTTTCTTTCAAATATAATTCATTCCCAACGTCTCCCAGTTAAACAAGCAGGTTCCACCAGTCCCACACTGATGGTCAGTGCAATGCCTCTGCCTCCTCTTGCAGAGATGCAAAAGACAACTTCTTCTCCAGTGTATATCCAAAGCCAGACCATTTTGTTTTTGAGGGTGAAATTGCTATTTATTTCATTTCAACATGTCTAAACCACGCCTTTACTCTGATATGGAGAAAAATCTGAAAAATCAATAGAAGAGCAAATGTCAATAAAACCCAGAATAGCATTGTAATAAAATGTGAGTGATTAAAAACAATTCAGCTGGCCAAAGCCATACAATAAATTTAAACTGCCGGACAAATAAAAGCGTTTTGCCTTGGCACCAAAAAGAATAGATTGTCAGTATCAGTCTGACTTCTTGAGTGCCAACTTAGGCATCCTCCCGCTACCCAAAGAGGAGAAAAAAGACTGCAGACAGAGTCGAGCTGGGTAACAGTGGCATCTGCTGCTTTAGTATATGGAAGCAGATTTAGAAATATTGCTCATTTAAATAGAAATACAGTCTGTCTCGTCATGCCGCCAGCGTCTGTGTCTGGAGAGCTGTGTGCCTGCTTGTTCAGTCTGTTGCCCAGGTATGACCTGCAGAGGGGCAAGAGTTCTTGTCGTATTTTATATTTAAACCAAAATTGGATGTGACAGCCGTTCCAATATCTTGCGCCTTCCAACAGGGGGTGGTCCTCTGTCAGCGCTGCAAAGAAGGGACTGTCCTCTGTAAAGACCTCCAAGATGTCTTTCTCCTTTCCATCTTCACAACCTGCTGGTTCGATGG
Source organism: Varanus komodoensis (assembly GCF_004798865.1). Lineage (NCBI taxonomy): Eukaryota > Metazoa > Chordata > Lepidosauria > Squamata > Varanidae > Varanus > Varanus komodoensis. The sequence goes on from NW_025335780.1 coordinate 93,401, forward strand.
CCATTCACTCTGGTCCAAGCAATGGTGGCGATAAGGGAGAAGAGGAGCAGGCACGTGCTCCTGCGAGCAAGTGGCAGCCAGCATGAGCAAGTGGGTGAGGAGCGAGGACAGTGGGTGCCCACGGGTGGTGGTGAGGAGACAGGCCCCGAGGGAGAGGTCTGCTGGCTTTGTCCTGCCCGACCTGTAGCTGGCGCCGGACTTTGGCTGGATCTGGCAGGGCTTGGGTGCTCCATATTTTCATCCTGATAACTATCGTGCTTGTTATAAAAACGCTCTGCTATAGATGGAGGGAAATGAGATGCCTTCGATTGCCAAGGCAAATATGGAAGTCAAAAGCATATCCGAGGCATGCATAAGCCCAGAGTCAGCCCTGTTTTGGTAGCTCTCCAGCTGCAAAGGCCCCTGATCCATTTAGAGGGTTTTGTGTAATTTTAAGGTCTTTCACTTGGTGCATGTGCAGTGTGAGTTCCCTTCCCCTCAGTCTGCAGGGCCTTCTGACTAAGGAAGATAAACTGCCATTTCAGCAGATGGCCCTAATGTTCGTCCACCCCCACTTCAGCGCCCGCACAAAGGCCTCATTCAGGCAAACAGGGAATATGTGTTTGCCTGGTGGCTATTAAAGGATTTACTGCAGATCCTTTGCCACAATATGATAAAGGTAAATTTAAAATAATACTTATAAACCTGGGAATTCAGAGTAGATTTGGATGGAGCCATGTGATTAAAATACATTAATCACCCGGCCCTCCAACTGCCAGACAGCCTCTGGATTCCAAGAGGAGCTGTGCCGAAAACCATCCAAGGATTGGGCTATCAACTAAGACATCTTCTCTTTTCTCTGCTGCCAAGTAGAAAAGACTAGGTTTGCTCCAGTTCCTAATCCAAGCCAGGTTTTCTTACCTGCTTTTTACCTGAGTTAATCTTCTTTCCCACCTGAAAAAAAAAAGACTAGCATATCCCCCTGGTGGGAGATTCAACCTGAAGCTAACCAAAACAGTTCGGTTGAAGAAATTGTTCATGTTTGGTGTTGCTGGTCACTTCTACCTTTCCCCGTGTTTTCTTCCCCTTTTAAACTCTTCCCTCCTCAGCCGGCTTCCTCACATTCCTTCTCCAACCTGCATCATTCCAACCGGTTGATTAAAACAAAGAGAATGGTATTTCTGGAGTAATGAAGCCAGCGTCATGTTCCGCCCTTGGTAATAACTGTGTTTTGCCATGATGATGCAAGAACTGATGATTACAGTTACCTTGAGCCATAGCACACTTAAGGGCTTCTAGGCCAGCAGATTCTGCCTAAATGCGGTGCCCTGAGCCAGGATAGCTCATAGGCAAACCATGGTTTATTTAAACCACAATGACTTGTACTGCATTTCAGCAGCCGTTGTGAAACTTCAAACCATGGCTGGAAGGTGTCATAACTTATCATGCCATCTGAATGCAGCAGCAGGAGGGTTGTTGCCATGGTGAACAAACCACCCACAACCCATGGGCTGTTTGGGGGTTGTGGGTGGCTTGCTAACCACAGCAACATCCCAGACTGGACTGAGTTTGGTGGACACAATAAGCTGTGGCGATTACCCAGTGTGGCATGGACATTCTTAAATAAGCCACAGTGAGCTGCAGTGAGTGTGTGAACAGGATATTTGAACAAAGCTAAACTGTGGGACTGTCTGCTGTGAGAAAATAGCAGTGGCAGAGCAATTCAGTGTCCAGTGATGGATTACATATCCATAACCGTGGGCAGATTCTGCCCAACCTCATCACCGTTGTCACTGTTTTGTGAACTGCTCCAAGCTTGGCCTTCCATGTTGTGGCTTGGGGTCTCATTTGTCTTCAGTTCCCACAAGAGGACTCCAGGGGTTGAGCGCTTGGGAACCCTTATTTCTGGTTTTCTGTTCCATGTTAATGAAACTGTCAAGCCTCTATGATATGGTTCAAACTTGTGCAGCATTTAGAAAGCAATGCAAGCCTTCCAGAATTCACAGACAACTCCTTAAGAAAAACCGCAATGGAGTATTCTCTCTCTCACACACAGAGAGAGAGAGAGCGCCTCCCTCAATCTCTCTGCTTTCATCCAGTAATATTTTCAATCAAGAACCTTCTGGCAGGTTTGATTTTAATTTAAAGCTACAAAATGCATCATTTGACACAGTTTCAAATCCTGACCCAGCCTTTACTGGAAATTTCAGTAGCAAAACCATGCGGGCTCCCAGGAGACACTCCCACTTGTCTGCATTACAGAAAACAGTGTTAATCATCAGGCAGCTCCAGAGCAATCATTTCACTTAAAAGGAAATGCTCCAAATGATTGTAGGATTTGATGGGGAAGCATTCGTGGAACAAAATCACATTCAGGAATCTGGCAAAAGCGGCCACTCTCAGATGAATTAGGCCCAAAATATCTGGCCCCTTTCAAGAATGGTTTAATGGTTGTGTTCCTTTGGGGAGTCAACCTGCGCTGTTCCTCCACAGAAACGGCATTTCAGACAAACCAGGCAGAAATATGCTGACGCCCAGTCAACCCAGCTCTCAGTTCCACAACAAACCCAGCAGCTTTGTCCCCTTCTTGGGACTCGGCCTTCTGGACCCTTCGTCTTCAGCAGCGCCTCTTCACCTGACTCTGAGCCTGGCCCACGTGCTGTGGTGCTGTTGGCCATATCCGCATTTGCTCCGCTGCACAGCTGGGTCCTCAATTCACGCTTTGCACTCACAAGCCTGTCTCCACTGTGGTCCTCCGTTGTGGCCCTCTGGCCCCCATCAGTTGCCCTGCACTGGTAGCAGAGCATTGCGTTCTGCCCCGCAGCTCCACGCTGGCGTCCTTCTCTACCTTGCTGGCTAGCCAAGAGGGCTCGGAGTGGGTCAGCCCTGGCTGCTCGTTGCTCCAGATCCTCATAGCTGTTTGGACAGCTGGTCCAGCTTTTCAGCTGCTCCAGGGATGGCCAGGGAAGGATGCCCATTGATCACATTCCCACTGGACTTGGAAAGCTCTCACAGCAATGGCAGCCCCTTCTCCAAGACCGCAGCATCTGCTCTTCCACAGAAGGCAAGGTGGTCCTTCAGATCCCAGATGGAAAGGCCTCCCAGAAGTTGGAATCTACCATTACGAGTGAAGCTTGCTCTCCTTTGCTCCCCAGAAGTATCCACCAGCCCCAGATTCTGAACCCTGAGGCTCATTTTTCTTTGGCTTGCAAGTCTCCAGTCTGCATCAGGCATGGCGGCTTGCCATGTGGATCCAGCACTGCTACACCATTTGCTGTCAGTGTCACAAAATGGTTCACCCTGTGTGACAGCAGCTGGTCCCATTGGAAGCGACTGAGTGCGAGCAGTCCTCCTTGTGAAACCAGGGCCACCTGGATGCCACTTCAAGTTCCAGAAGGGCTGAGATGCAAATATTATGGATGGACATACCTGCAATCCCAGAAGCACACACCAGGTTCTACCCTTTGTAAAACCATCCGTACTTGTATGACTCTTGGCCTTTTCAGCACCCAATTTGCTTGAGAGTTGCTGTTTGTTTGGTGAATGTGTGTGTTTTAAATAGAAAAAAGCCCGCTCCCCAGCTGCAATCATCTATTTTATGTACATATTTTAACAGATCGTTCAATGGCTTGAGCCTTTAGAATGGGACTCAGCTGCAGATTTGAATGAGAAAATGACTCTACATTGCAAGATTCAAGACTGCTAATTCGCTGTATTCGGTTTGGAAGGAGATTGGTCTGCCAGGCAGGTGATGTTCCAGAGGCAGGAAATCTAGGGAGATCTTTACCTACAGGCACAACAATGTTCTTGGACAGCAAATGCACATGTACACCCAGTGTTGCTATTCTGTACCATCCGGTGCCTGCCCACCTTTCGGCTTGATTAGCACAATAAATCAGAAAACCTCTTAGCTCCGGCTGTTCTTCCATTATTGCCCATGCTCTGGTTAACATCTCTGGCATAATCCCTTTTATCAGAGCTGCATGCATAAGATTTTCAGTCCTCCGGTTTTCTCTGTTACTTCATTGTGAGTTTTCCAATTCATTTCTTCACTGGTGGAGGAATTGGATAGAGGGAAATGATTCAGAGAGTCCTTGTAACAACCCTTCTTCCATCTTAAAATCCCCAGAGCCTCCCTCCTTACTTTTGAAGGGGGGTGTATATGAAGGGAAAGGGGCGGGCAAGTTCTCTATTTCACACACTTTTATGTTTAAACACTGACACAAAGGCCTGAAATTCAACGCGGAGATATTTCAAGCTCTGTTGTGCTATCCAGAGCCATTAGAAAGATAAGCATCTTTTAAAATAATATTTGTTAACTAGACAAATAGCATGGCTGTAATTGCAAGACTTTCTGTCATTGCTATGCCTGTCAGTGCTAATTTTTCTACCGAAAAAAGAAAAAAAGAATGGGAATTGAATTTCATGTAATTGTTATCCAGATGTGGCATGGTTGAAATTATGGGAAGAAATGAGAGCTTTTCTGAATTAACCAAGAGAGTCAGGACTTCCTAGCTGGAACACCATCAGTCTCTGATCTACATTTAACTTTTAAATATCTATTTAATTGCATTTGTTTGTTTGTTTAACACATTTCAGTACCAACCAATTGGCAAAACTCTCTGGGCCGTTCACAACAATTAAACCATCAACTGGAACACCATCACATGCAATATACATGTTTAAAACTGCAATAAAGATTAAAAAGAAAAATGCAAAATAAAATTTAGTAGAATTGAAACGCAACTAAAGCAACGGAAACTGAGAAACTGAAAGACTTGGGAAAAGAAGAAGGCATCAGAAAGAGCCTCTTTATGAAGTTCACTGCTCAGCTGGGGTGCCACTATGAAAAAGGCCCTCTCCTTTGCCGCATCCCTTTGGGGAGGGCTTCCAAGTAAGGACTGTACTTCTGTGTCCTACCTGCACGTGTGCTTGGTGCCTCTAATTTATTTATTTATTTTATTTATTTTTCGATTTATATCCTGCCTTTTTCCTCAAAGGACTCAAGGCAGCTTACATCATTCTCCTCCTCCATCTCATCCCCACAACAACAACCCTGTGAGGTAGGCTGGGCTGAGAGTCTGTGACTGGCCCAAGGTCACCCAGTTGGCTCCATGGCCGAGTGGGGACTCGAACCCGATCGCCTGAGTCCCAGTCCCAGCTCTTAACCGCTACACCACACTGGCTCTCATTTTTAGAGGACTTGACAAAAAAGACTGTGTGGAAACACTCAGCTAAGACAGTTCCCCTAGGTGAATCAAATAGGCGGTGAGTCAATATATAATGTGCTATGGGTTTTTTTTTCTCGGGTGTTCAGCAAAAATGGGGGTGCTCAAATGGCACCACTCTTGATTTGCCGTGAAATCAGGATCAGAGGGCCACATTGCCCTAGGAGGACGGTGTTTTTACCCGTTTTAAGGGCCTCTTTCAGCTGATTGGCCAACGGTCTCCCTGCGTCATCCAGATTTGGGAGGCAGGCATTGTTCTGACCCCGTTCATCTGGCTGCTGTTGAGGCCTCCTGCAGCAACGAGCCTTCGTCCAGGTGCACCTCCCATCATGTCCCACCAGCCTTCTCCTTTTCCAGGGTATGTGCCTCAAGTTCACACGCTCTGGGAGCGGGAAGGGGTTTTCCCCAGTTCTCCTCTCACTAAGCCAGCCTTTGGGAAACTCCGGGTTTGGGGGCTTCTCTGCCTGAGGGATACCTCATACCCTCCCCTTCCTCATAAACGTAGAACTAGGTCATCAACGGACATGGCGGAAGTTGCAGAACCGAACAAAAGGAAGCATTTCCTATTTCTTCATACTTCCTTTATGGGATTTGCTACTATGAGATTTAGTGATGAGTGACCACGAATTCAGGTGACTTTAAAGGTGGACTGGGCAAATCAGGAGGAAGAGGCTTGGGGGACAAACAGCTGCAAGTCATCCTGGCTGCTGATTGCCTCCAGGCCCTGGGGAATGTCGGTGAGATATAGGTGTGGGTGTCCCAAAGGCAACATGTTGTCCTCCATGAGAATATAAGGCCAGCTGAAGAGGCCTTTGGGCTGCTCCTTCTCAGATCTTCTAACGCTTTTGTAATCCGTAGCAGCAAAGAAGCGTCCATGGGAGACAGCACAACCGCACTCACTCTCCACTTTCTCCTCAAATACGCAAGTGTTCTGGGCTCGTTCTAGGGTGCAGTTTTGCTCTGCATAACTTAGAAGTCAGTGACCCAGAATATCAACTGTCTGCGCCCCATAGAGCATCCACAAAGGCATATATTTGAAAGTAAAACAATAATAAAAGAAGGCGCTTTGAAGTACGGTTATGCTTCAGAGACAGACTCTGGCAAATTGTGTACATTTTGTTTAACGATCTCATCCTTATCTTGGAAGTGGCGCAAGTGAAACCAGTAGAGATATTTCTGCACAAGTGGTTTTGCCCGGGCGCAGCTTTAGTCATCACTGTAAATAAGAACCCTTTTGCCACGCAACCAGCCACCTGCTCTGGGCACCTTAAAAACACACTTTTTCCCCTTGATAATGGTAAGACTTTCTGGCTTTCCAATAAAATAGTTTATTGACCTGTGTAATGAATTCTTTAGCTGAATATGAGGTTACTAAGTGAAAAAGTGCCTGGCGAGCTGCATTATGTCAGAGAGAGTAGCAGAAAAAGTTTGAATTATTTTGTTTCTATAAATACAACTTAGCATTTCTTTCAGGTTGACTTCCCAAGGACTAACAAGGTTAGCGAGATCCCGCAAGACAACTTTATGGTAACAACAAAAAGGCCATGCCTTCGAAAAGACAACACTTAAAAGATCCTCCTGGCATATTTAACCAGTTGCTCTTGATTGGAGGCATTTGACGTACTGCTAAGACATATAAAATCTCCAGAGCTTCGCAATTTCCCCACTTGGGCATTTTTACCGAATCATATTTTTAATGAAACATTGTAAAAATAATTTGACCCCACAGAACGGGTATCATAGAATCGAACTTGTTTCGGAGAAAGTAAGAGAGGGGTACACCTTTTTGAACAACACAGGGGGACCGGATCTGAATGTGCTCTTTCTCTGGCAGGGCAATCTAAAAATCCAGGTGCTGCCTCTTTCCACTGCGGCCAGTTTGAACCGACCAGGAAAATGGTCACGGCAGAAGATGCCTATCAGACGGTGCTCTTGCCGTCAGCAGAGCACTACAGCCCACAACCTCCTTGGAGGTTCACCATTACATGCTCGCAGCAGAGGCTGAAGGTCTGATGAACCGACGACGCAAAGAGCAGCAACTGATCCTGCCCAGGACTAGCCAGAAGCTTTGAAGCTGCTCTTGCAACTTTGGAAAGCAGCCAGTGAGGTTCCTTCTTCAGCTCCTGTGTGGGGCAGAGGCAAGGGAGGGATTGGATTCTGAGGCCCCCCTTCCAAGGGCAGAGCATCAGCGATAAGCCCCAGAGAGGGACATTTTGCAGAATCTCTGGGACCGTGGGACTGGTCGCCCCATGTGCTTGTCTTACTTTTAAGAAGCATGTAGACTGAAATGGGATTTGAGAAGCAGAGTCTCCCCTTCCAAGGAGGAAGCCAGATGCCCTTTCTCCAGGCGGAAGTTTCCATTCTGCTCCCCAACATTTCCAGCTAAATAGATTAGGTAGCTGCTGATGGAAAAGTGACGGAGTCACTGCCATTCAGAATAGACAGTGCTAAATTGGGTAGGAAAGTCTTCAGGGTAGAATCTCTGTTGATGCTAGATAGTCACGGACAATCTGGAATAGGTGATCCAAATATATATGTTCATTTGGTAGAATGCCATCTTTCTTGGTTGGTTCGCAACAAATTTGAGTTCCTACTCTGAATTCTGAAATTCGGGGAGGGGGAAGTGTTGGTGGGATGTACAAGGCCAAGAAACAAGCTGAACAGCTGGCTGAGCTTTGACCCAGGAGTTTTGTTGTGTCTAAACTTGAAATGCTGGTCGTTGCACCACTATTGACCTTTAGAGTAAAGAAATGAAGGCCTGGCGCATTGAAAGGACAGCGCTGTGAAGACAGCGGGGAAAAGGTGATTCTGAACGAAGTCCAAACCCATTACGATCACAACATGATCTACTGTATTGGATGGCATTTTGATGTTCCATGAGCTGTTGGAATGGCTACCAACAAGAATAATTGAAAGTATCTATTATTATTCTTCTGTTATTATTTTAAAAGTTCAGTGGGATAAATGTCACTGTTATTCCCTGCTAAATAGGAAAGATTTTTACTTTTAAGTCTAAATATAGACTGCAGTGGAAAGCTGCATTGTAACTTGAAGAAAATGGCCAAGAATCGATATAATGCGAATAGCAAAGTCCTTCTCCAGCTCTGGTCTGGAAACGTGTGATATTTTAACAAGCGTTTTGCAGTGGAAAAGTTCTCAGTCACCACAGACTTTTAGTACCCTTGGAACAGATGTTTCAAGGGGACATCCAATCGTTTTCCCTCGCCATTCTCCGAAGCGTCCAAGAATAGCGGGAACAAAGTGTGTGACACCCCTGCCGTAAGGCCCTGCCCTGCGGCTCCCAATCCACAAGGACCCTGTTTAATTTTTCGTCCTCCAGGAATGCTGTGAACTTAATGTGTTCCCTCAAGGGACTCGCTATGCTATTTTGTACACTTGGCAGAAGCATTTCTACAAGGAACGGCAGGCCAAGCTAGCGCAAAGATTAAATTTCCTTTCCCTTCTCCAGAGAAAGGTCTTTCCAGCACAGGGACATCTTTGCTGGCCAGGTCTGGATGTCTGCAGTTCAAATAGTGACTTCTGCACAGGGCCTGGGCAGTTCGCGTCTCCTGACCAGCTCCAAGAAGAAACTGCCTTCGTCCAAACTCTTCTTCCAAAATATTGGTGAATGCAAACATTGTATCGGAAGCCCTAAACCAGCATGGTCTTGACTGCTCCCATGTGAAGCGATTATTTATTTCTTTAAAATGTGCCTTTATGAGTTTTCAGGCACGCAAGTTCCCTTTGGGAGGACTATGTTCCTTCTAATGTGGTGCTTTGGTTTGCCACCGCAGGGAGCACGGCCTTCTCTGTGGTGACCCCGTGGTTTCAGAATCCTCTCCCAAGAGAGGTTCATTAAGGCTTCTCCTTTCCAGCATGCCTTTCAGAGCAGCTGAGGGTCGTGTTTTTTATGCAGTTTGTGCCTATTTTGCCACACTGTTTGACTCTGGTGCTTCTGCTGTCTGATTGCTTACCATCTGTTTGCTCTCTGTTTGTTTACTTATTTATTTAATGGCATCTCAGTCTAAACTTTCCTTTTCAAGATGCTAAATGTGGCTATCAAAAATAAGTCAGAGCAAATATTTAATAACACTAAAATGCTAAAAAGAGCAGAATGAAAAAATAACATAAAAGCACCATTTTGTAATTCTTTGTGCGTTGTATTTCTATACATTGTTTTACTGTTTCATCTGAGATTGCAAGAGCAATGTTGTGATCGTAGGCTGGCTTTGAGCTCCTGTGCCACACAAGCAGTTTTCTTGTGGTATCCTTCATTCTGGCAGCAAGTTTGGGGGGGAAATGCTGTAGATAATAAAAGTTTATGTCTACTGCTTTGAAAGTCTATCCTGAAAAAGGCAGATGTACTGGATGAGAGATGGGATTCAACTGCTAAAAAACAAGCCATGGAAACCTGGTGATTATGCCCTGAATTAACTTGTCATCAGCACTGAGACTGAATCTTGATTTTATGGAACAGTTCCCATGCCAGATAGTCCAGAAACATGAAAATCTCATGATTTGGAAAGTAAGACGTAGACAGAAAGTAGCTATTAGCATCTTCCAATTTACCTGCATATTTCTATGCACTTTGAAGATTTTGAAGCAGTTTTAAAGTTCATAAAGACCAGCAATTCCTAGCCAAGGAACCAGTTGTGTTCCTGGAACGAGTATCAAATGCAAACCCTTAACATACAATATAGCCTCAAAAGACAAGGACTTTGGTGGCACCAGCAAAGCAGTTTATTTAAAATATATTACATGTATTTTATATATTAAATGTATATCTCACCTTTTGGTTCATAAGATCCGCAAGAGAATTTATGAACCGAAGGAAGGAAGGAAGGAAGGACGGACGGAAGGAAGGAAGGAAGGAAGGAAGGAAGGAAGGAAGGAAGGAAGGAAGGAATTCAACCCCAGAATAAAACATTAAGGCAGCTTCCTTGGGAATAAATTCCTTTGAAGTCAACGGGATTTACTTTTGAGTAAATGTATGAAATGGCTCCAGCATCTGAAACAGGACATCCCTCATTCCCTTTGCCCTTGCAATAAAAACCCAGGAATAATAAATAAAGAACCGTTTGATATTCTTTCAGGACTCCCTCCCTAAAGAGCCCCCTCATTTAAAAACGAGCTTCACTTTCTTAAAGCAGGTGACTGCTAGAAAAACAGAGTAGCTCATGAGGTCCACAGACTTGGAAGTAGATTAGCCCATGTAACGTTAGATAAGGATGCTGTTCAACCTCAACATCCATACATTGTTTTCCTGTTACCAGCCCCCAAAGACAGAACACTCAGTGCTACAAGTTGCCAAATTTATTTATTCAGAATGGTGAGCACATATAGAAAGAATGTTCATTCCAGAGGCAGAGGATGATGTCGCCTGCGAGGGGTGGTAAATTTCATAAATTAACATCCCCCACTGGAAGGAATCAGCAAGTTATAAGAAACACAGGACTGCTGTGAGAGCCAGCAACCCGGGTTGCTCTACTGTACCTCGATCGAGTCATCACAGCCTTTTAAAATGGGAGGAAACCACACAAAAGCCAGAGAAATAGCAAACTGGTGGTTGCTGTGGAAGTGGCTGGAGCACTGGTGGGGGGGACCATTTGTGGGTTGCATCCTGGTCTACTTCATGGAGAGGGAGAGGGAGAACTTGACCTGGGCCTGCCAGTTTCTATCTAGCACACGAACCTTTTCTGGCATTGTGTTTCTGGTTGTTCTCAGCATGAGAGGCTCCTTCATCGCCTTTGTCAGCCTCGACTCGTGGAGGGAGAGTCTCTGGAGAAGAGTGACGCCTGCATCCACATGGGCTCTCCTCACCTGAGGGCCCAGCATGCTCATTCTCCAGCATGCTGGGTCATGTTGGAAGCCTCCACAGATACAAGATGCAGGTCTGTGCTCTCCACGAGCTTCGGCTGAAGGCACCTGGCAGGGAAGGGGCGTACCTGGGGCCCTCCTCCATCTCCCAACCAGAGCGCCTGGACAGGCTAGACTCCTGAATGATATGTGGGTTTGAGGAGCTCTTCTGTCCATTTATTTCAAAGCACAATTACTGTTTCTCCAACTTTGCTGTCAATAAAAGAGACGCATGCCAGAAAAAGACAATTTCAGCAGCTATCAGAACAGAACAAAACAAAACAAAACAAAACAGCAGGACAGACCAGGTCACAGCTGTGGCCAACGTGTTGTTCTTTTTCTTTTTTTCTTTTACTCATAATAATGATTAATATGATGGCAACACCCTGCATTGAGGGTAAAACAACACGATCCTTTCCCAAAAGCATGACTCAGTCTCTTCACTCCCAACTATCTGTGAGATTCCTTGGAAAGGATTTCAGGTCCGGTATCTTCCCAAAAAGCTGTCAAATCTTTCAGTGCTCCATGAGAGGAAGCCTTCCAACACAATCCCCCACCTGTCGTTGCGTCTCTTCATGAGCGCTGCAATTCTGCGGCCGGCCGAATATGTTCCTCGTATTTTCCAGGGCAGTGTCCAATATTCTCGATCACTGTTACCAAGAATGTGGTAGACACGCTGTTCAGAGCAATGAGAAAAAAGCAAGTGGACTGGAGCCAAAGACTGTTGAAATCCACAGCAAAAGCCCCAGGTCTGGAGCCCCACATTTACTATTAAAACCATATAATATAATCAGCAGCGAGACGCATGCCACAATTTCTAAAAATGGAGACAATGTGAAACACGCACTTGAAAGTTAGGAAAATGCAAACCTAGAAATGGAGAGGACAAAGGAGGTCATATGGCAAACCAACAGAAATTGTTTGCTTGTTTGTTTCATTCTGATACCACCCAATAGCTGATCAACATGGTGGTGAACAAAAATTAAACATGCATCCACAGAGATGAATTAATTTAAAACAAGAAACCGCAACAGTGATTGCAACTGAATCAGCATAGCAGCGGTACAGAATAATATTAAAACTGAAGTTAGAAATTTAAACTGTTAAAACACTGGGAGAATAAAGAGGGTCTTTAGCAGGTGCCAAAAGCCTATGAAGTAGGCGCCAGGCACAGCTTTTTGGAAAGCCCATTCCGCAACTGGGGTGCCACCACCAAAAAGCCCTCCTCCTGGTTGCCACCCACCCCATTTCCTTTAGAAGGAGCTCCCAAAAAAGAACTGGGATTGATGTTTCACATTAAAATCAGCTGAATTAAAAGTATATTCAGTTCATGGGAAAAGATGCTCAGGGTCTGACAAATTCCAACTGGAAGGGGATTTTAAAACAGGAGCACTTCACTATCTTAAAGGTACCTTTGTTAGATTGCCTTGGGGCTTGGGAGGCTGTGAAGTGAGCCTAGAAGCACACACAGAACTGATGGGATTCACAGGAGACAGGCGAAAGATACTCAGACCTGCAAACACCAAGTTTAGCTGCCACATTTTGGACCAACGGAAGTTGCTCGTCTGTCTCCAGTACATTGCAATAATCTGGTCTGGAGGTAACTTTCCCAGCTTGGCAAGATTATAGCAGGCTTTCCACCCCCGAACGAACTCTGCTCGAGCAGTTTGCACAGAAGCAAAGGCCAGCCTAGCATGAGCCATGATGACCCAGGTGACCTGGGGGTGGATGGGGGGACACCGTGGGTCCTGCTGTCCTCCATTGCCTTCAGGGCTTCCCACCAGTGCGGAAGCCCCTCGTTGCCGCAGCAACAACGGTTCAGCTGCTCCATTCTGTTCCGTTCTTTCTGTTGTTATTTGAGGAGGCAGCCCAGGTATGCCCTGCTTGCTGGGGTCATCTTGGCCCCTGGTGCGGTGCCCCGAGGAAGAGACACACTGGCCCAATGTCAGCTCAGCTCCCCTCTCCCCGAACATGCCCTGCCATTCCTGCGGCCTTCACAGAACAGCTTCAGGGTGTTCAGCAGAGAAAGATTCTCCAGATGGCCGAGACTCAAACAGTTGTGTCTATCACATTTAATCTTCCTCAAGCAGCTCACGCCACTGAAGCGCTCTCCCTCTGTTCCTCAAAGGGCAAATAAGACTAACCGAAGGACCAAAGAGCAAGCATCTGCGGAGGTTCAGCTATGATACACAACCATTAACCATCGGCTAATTTATTTGAGCAGAAGAAGTGGCTACTCGGTGGTGCTGAAGTGTGAATCTCCTTGCCAAAGCACTTGGAGTTGCTGTAACACTCATCACCATGGCGGGCCTTGAATGATCACTGGCGTGCAACATAGGCACGTGGCTCAGCTCCGCCTTCTGTTGGAGCAAAGGCTATGACGCTTCAGAGCTGTCCCAGGTCCTGCAGTCCTTGGGGACCTTGAATGTTTGGGGCACGACTGGGCCCATTCGGATAACTGGAATTGTCCCGTATTTCTCTTGACTGGTCCATTAGCTTGACTGGTGTTTGGCCATCAGCCTGAGGCGAAGTCTCATAAATTTGCATCACGTTATATCGTTTCTGGAGCACTACTTCGGGCTCCATGGAAGCTCCTTGCTGAGCTGCGGGAGCCCCGTTTTTGCCACCCATCTTCCAGGGTGCGGCCTGGCGGAGTCCATCCTCGGCAGCCACTGCATGTGTGCCATTGAGATTGCCCACCTGAGGCAGCTCAGTGGACTCTGGCCTGATCTTCCTTTTAACTTTTGTGTGCTTCCAGGGGAAAACATCAGGAATAGCCCCACCTTTAATCTACCCATAGACAGACAGAAAAGCCTTATTATTCCAAACAACTTTATGGCAATCTTTTCAAATTACTGAGACCCATGTAAGCCGGGAGAGTTCAAAATAGAATTCAGAGAGTTGTTTTAAGGCCAGCCAAGTCATGATACTGTATTTAATCTTTCCCAGTGCTGAGCTCATCTCCCATTACCAAACAAATACTCTAATCAAGAAAAGTCCTTCTCCTGGGGAGGTCGCCGCTGACGTGCCTCTTTCCCCCCTTCCTTGAAGGCCTTCTCCTGCATATAATAAAATCAATCGCATTAACCTCTGCGATACAGAATCTGGCCCCAAATTGCCATAGACAAAAAGAACGCGGGAAATAAAGATTCCAAATTTTATTATTTCATACAGGGATGGATAAAGGGGAAACGGGGCAGTCTTGTTGAATAAATAATTTCAAATGAGTCCAAGGTGTATCTTCCCTGAAAATCGAATTGCTATCAAATCAAACGGATTGTGGCTCTGTGGTGCTGGAGAAGAGCTTCGTATTTTGGAGGGCTTTCCTTCACAGGGTCACCACAAGTCAGGAACAAACAACAACATTTCAGAGGGAAAGAGCCACCAAGCAGACTCAGGTGAAAAGTAGCATCTCTGAGGCCAGACACAAACTTAAGCTCAAGGTTCAGCAGGCCCATCAGCGCACATCCTGCCCAAGAATTTGTTTCCAGCATCTGCACTGAGCCCACAGGTCTTTCCCCCCCCCCCCCCGCCCAGCTTCTCCCCAAGGCTTCCTCACTTCACCAACCTAACCCGGGATGCTGAGCCCTTTATTCTTCATTGATATTGAGAATCAGAAAGGTTCAAGACTGGCCTTAGTTTCCAAGCATTTCTCAGAGGTAGCTTAGAGCACAGATCGCTAGTTTAATCTAGTTGAATTGCAATGGTGAGGTAATTTCATCCCGGGATTCCTAATTCTTGGGGAAACTTGGGGATCCCTTAAGGGGGTAACAGCAGAGTATAAATGTTCAAACAAAGAAATGGACAATTGCAATGTGTTTGGGAGTAAAGCCCTGGGCTTCAGCAACTCATGGCTGGCTTTTTCTTTTTCTTTTTGTCCTGGCAGTTTCAAAATCAGGATAATTTCTGTGCAACTGTTTCCAGTGCATATCGGAAATCTCCCGAGGATAAAAGGGAACATGCCCATAGTATGAAGTATTCACGTATTATCTAGAGTTTCTGTACACCAGGAGATTATGCAATGCAAGGCAGAGGGAATGTTTGGGAGTTCATCTTGTGGAAAAGAAAAACCTGTTGACTAAAAGTATTTTTATTCTTTCAGTATAACATCCAGAGGAGAGATCCGTTGGGCAACAGGAAGGGCAACAGAGTAAATACCTATCGGAGTATATTAAACTCTGCTACTGCAGTAAAACTGTCAGCCCCGATTATGCAGAAGGTGGCTCCGCGCAGCCTCTCCTTCCCTTCTCTCGTGCAATTAGTGTTCCACAGCCTGTGGTGTGTATTGCACTTGGCTCCCACTCACAAGCTATCAGCCACACAGAGACAAACTTTGGCGTTCCCTTTCTGGACAACCGTGATTTACTGAGCAAAGGCCTCCCACCGTGGTCAAATGAAATACAGGGAGACATTCCTCATCAAAGCAGCGATGACTTGGTAAACATCCACCCGAGACGCTCTCTGTCCAAAGGGCCTCTGTCGCCGTGAAAGATGTATGTCCAACAAATCCCACGCAGGGGAGCTTGCCGCATCTCCCGGGTTTTGCACGGCATCTGAATCCTCCGCGGACGATCTCCCTCCAGGAGCTCTTCTATTATGCCACACAGAGAAAAGCCACCCACAACCGTGTTTCGGGGTAGATGAAGCAACCGTTTGGTCAGCAGATGAACGCTTTTGCCTTTTTAAGTTATGAACCTAACTAAATAATTGAGGTGAGGGGGAGGGGAGGTGCTGGAAATGTGGACCATTCAAAACTCTCAGATAACCCTAATATGCCACAATACATATATTAGCCCTTGTATATATATACAATATTGCATATATATGCATACATATATATTGTATACTTATATAACGGAAATATCTGAGCAGACATAGGCATCCCTTGGAGGTACTTCTTTGGTAATCGGTATTGATTTGACTTTCCCCTGTCTATTTTTTAAAAATATTTCTATTTCTCCTCTATTTTTATTCTTCTCCTTTTCTTCTGTTAATGGGTTGATAAATTCTAGGTGGCTCTAGTATTAGCCACAACCAATTATTACTTGTGCATTGTTGTTTTAAAATGCTGTGAACTCCCGGGGAGCTTCAGCTATTGGGTGGTATGAAAAGGAAATCAGTAAGTGATCGACCAGGCGAGCAACCTGTGAAATTATCGAGAGGGAGCGAGGGAGTATAAACGTGGGTGGATTGCAGTGTGCTTACCCTCTTGCCTTATCAAATCGCAATTCAGGGTCTTTAGTCTCAACACCATTATACATATTCATTAATCCAGTGAGATCCATGAAGGAACGGCTCAGAATGTCACCCATGTGCCCCCTTCCTTGTGTCTGCCCCCCCACCCCAAATCTTTGGGGATTTTTTGACAGGTCACGGAGAATTGACAGCTGCCTTGTTTATGGGCCCATTCAGAAAGTTCAGAGAATCTGCATGACATCATGGGCATGACCTCTTTGCTAATCACATTATATGCTGTTTAACTTAACACGGCTAAGCTTTGTCTGATAACACTGTAAAATACCATTTTATTGTAAATTAGATTATTCAAACCTCCTGGACACTTAGGTCAGTTTCTGTGTGAGGTCTTTGCTCAGATGCCTTTCCTGAACGCCACCCCTTGCCCCCAAATTGAATCAGATGCTCTTTCAAGTCATGACAAGAAAAAGAAAAGGGCTGTCGAGCTATTAGCTCTTCTTTAACTCAGCAAAGCTGGTCATGGTTCCACAGAAAGGCAATGCTGTACATTTGCTCTTTCTCTCCTCCCTCTCCTGGACCAAAGCCAACAAGCTCTGCTCCCTCTCCCACAGGCACTGCATTTCATTACCCTCTCCCGGCGAGATCGTCCTTCTTGAACCCAGGCCAGGATGGGGACCCTCTGGAAACACAGCGAGCTCCTCCACAGCCACACAGCGCTTCGCTGAGGACAGGGCTCCACGCAAACAGATGCCGTGTTGCCGTGCTCAGCACCCCCAGCGCCTCGAGCTCCACACAGGTAAAGGAAAGTGTGGTGTGCCCATGTCACACCACGCGGCCAGTTCCATCAGGCAGTTCTGCACATGCGCACTACCTAGCCAAAGGGCGGTCCCTCCGGCACGCACAGCAGAGAATCCCACACACTGTTGAAGCCCGCCATTCCAAGCCATGGGATTCAGAAGTGCCCACCTGGTTGGCTTCCCAGGAGAGGGATGCACCAACACGCTCATCTCCACCATCTCCTTTAAAGAGCCCGGGCACAGGTAAATCCAGGATGCTACAGCTTTGTACCTGCCACTTGTGCCACTGGCCAGCATCCATTCTAAATGCTTTGCCACTTTACTGCAACAGGTTACAGCTTGTACTCCGAGAGTGAGCTGGGAGTACAAGTCTGCTCTGCGGGCTTCCCACTGGTGGCAGGAGCGAAGGACCTCTTCTCCCAGGGGTCTCTCTCTTGCGCTTCCCTCGAGGCCACTGCAAGAGTGAAAGACATGCATTGCTGGGCATCCTCCTTCTCCACAGCCTCAAACAGATCCAGTCCCAGGTAGCAGCCCTGTGGCCAAGGAAACAGACAGCAGAGAAAAATCCTCTTCTTTTGCTTCTACAACTACTAGCCCAAATGATTCGCTTCCAGGGGCTTTCAGGAAATGATCCCTTCTTGTTGCTGAACACTCTTGTTTCCATCTACTTTTTGCTTCTGCCCCTTCCCCTTGCCTTCCATCTTTCCTGCCATCTTGCTCCTCTGCAGTTCTGTTCTCGTCTTTTCCTGGAACTCAGTCCTTTTCCAGTCTCTGCATTCCAGTCTCAAGGATTCAGGTTTGGGACTAACCGCAGATCCCCTACCTGGGGAGAACCCTTTCCTTTACCTTCCACCCATATTCTCTTGGTGTGAGAACATGGCTCTCCTCTCATCCTTGGATACCAAGGAGAACTTCCCTGAGGCTTTTGGGCTCCACAGCAGGAATCAGCCGCAGCTCCTTCAAGGACTGCAGAACGAGTAGCGCCATTTGAAGCTGGCACGGTGTTTATGGCTTCCGATGCCAATTCTTGACTGAGACAACATCTCTCTGCCGCTTGGCCCACAGAGTGTGCTGGGAGCTATCCAGGGTGCTGATGGCTCCTTGAGGGCACCTCTCAGAACTACGTCGGTGACCTAACTCAACCCAACTTGGCTTGGCTTGCCCTCATTTGCCCACCAACCACTCTCCTTGGTCGTTAGGCCTTCACTGAAGGGTGGACCTTCCGTGAAGGAGAAAGCCACTGAAGAAATGCACTGCACGCCTCCACCTATCCCCAGAGCACACAACCTTCCAGAAGCAAACCACATTTCCTAATAAAATGGTTTGATGGTAACAAGTTATTATCAGTGGTCTCTCCAAAGTCACTAGCAAAAGACAAACTTCCGTAACTTGGCAGCTTGATAAAACCAGACACACAGCTGTGCATGACTAAAGGAACAGATATGCGTTTGATGTCTATGGTCCTTTGCACCTTTTCCAAACCCAGGCAAATATAGTAGCAAGCTCATATACTACCAAATCTGGAAAAGAAGAAAGATTCTCTTTGGTAGTTTCCCAAACAAGTTGCGTAACTGAGACGTCGTCACCTGCATGGCTAATGATAGAATAAATGGCTTTTTGTGTTACATTCAAGCCACACAAAAGAATGCCAGCCGAGGACAAATTTTTAAAAAGCCATTTCCCAGAATACACAGAGCAGCACTAAAACAAAGGAATAAATGGCCCAGAGAAAGAAAATGTGTCAAAAAGTGACTTGTCTGTCAAGTCTTTGAGCAGCAAAATTCATTTACCCAGGTCAGGTGCACGATCCAAACCTTACAGAGGAGAGTGAGCCAATATCCTATTACAACCAGCCAAAGAAGAAGTTCGGCCTCTGCTCTGCTCAGTGTTCCGAGCATGACTCTACGAAAGACCAACACGGATGGCCCCGGTGACACAGGGGCAGCAGCCGCCTCCCAGTGCAGATCTGTGCGGGTGTCATGGCAAAAATACAGTGTCTGCTGCATTTCTACCAGGAGGGGATGCGCCAAGGATTCAGAGTCTTGCACCACCGGAAAGATGCTCAAGCCCAGACACCAGGCAGAAGCTCTTCAGGAGAATCAAGGCAGTCTCGGGCCCACAGAAATCTATACCACACTATATCCCTTAGCCTTGAAGATATCTTTTCTTGCTACTACAAGAAAGAACTAAAAATTAAAAAGTGATTCTTTAAAAAGAGAAAGGGCAACCTTTACCTTGTTCGTCTAATATCTCTCGTATGTTTCATCCAACAGAAGTTGCTGTACCAGATCATTCAGTATTTGTTCAAGCTCAGATGGCCAAGCCTGTAAAAACCAGCCAGAATGGCGGTGGATAAAGAAAAGAAACCCCATCTGGGCTAGGTAATTCCCTGCTTTTGTTTTAAATTAGTTAAATGTAGGGGTGTGTGGATTTTATTTTACTCTGGATTTCGCTCTAGTATTGTAGAAGCCCGAATTGCCTGTCAGTTTCAGGAGCCTTCATCTGTCCTGCAGTGGATTTGCCCTGAGGATATTGGCCCGAGTCCAAAACGCAGAAAAGTTAATAGCAATGATATCAAGTCCACCACAACACCCTTCTTCCCACTTTTTATCCTTGCTTACTTCCCAAGGTAAAGACACCCGGAGCACCAAAGTTTTGCTTTCCTTTTAAAATAGCATGGACCTGTTATTCCTTTAGATGGAGAGGTCCTGCAACCAGGGATGAAGGTGGAAGTGTTTCTGATGGCCCAGCTGGGGACTGGGTGGAAATAGTCCAGACCCATGGAAAGGCAGTGCAACATGACAGCCGGGCAAACAGGTGAAAGGGGGAAAGGCACACGGCAACACCATTTGGAAAGGGATATTATGTACGTGATTCTCTCGAAACAGGAGAAGCAGCTGAGCCAAGCCAGGGCCATTGGAGTCCTTGGTTTTAAAGAGGAGCACTAGGACCACAGGCCTAACCTGCCGGATTGCGGTACCAGGGGGCACCACCATCCCTGGATACAAGAGCGCGCCACCTTGAGGAGGCGGCATTGTGGACAATAAGGAGAGGGTGCTTATGTAAATAACACTCAAAATGCACAGGCGCCTCCACAAGATCACCATGAATGACCGTACTAGACCTCAAAGGAATCGAGTCCCGGAGACCTGAGATGATCCCACTAATGAAAATGTTGCAGGTGATCATGAGATGGAAAAAAACCAGGGAGGCACCCAATGGACGACCCACTGTAGTAATGAGCGGCTTCAAGGCTGGCTGACCGTGGACAGTGGTGCTGTGGACATGGAGTTCTTGCATGGTCATCTCACTGGACCAGGAGAACTTCTGCTCTGTCAGTGAGCCCAGTGACCAACTGACATTTCGGAACCGAGACCCTGTCTGCAAACAGTGAAGTGGAAAGCTCTCGACCTTTGGAGGAATTCTCCACAGCAGGCACTTTTTACCGGTGGGAATGTTTTCCTAATATTTCATCTATTTTTCCTCTGTTAGACCCATTGATTCATGCCCTGCTTCTTAGAGCATCAAAAACTAATTTGTTCCATCATCTTGACAGCTTTGCAAATATTTGAAGACGGCAGTCATGTCACCTCTGACATTTCCCTTAAAGGAACAAAAGTTCTCCAGAACGGCCTATCCATGACAGCCCCATTCCGCCCCTGCACACTCAAGCCTGTGGCTTCCCGGATGGAGTGCATCCTTCTCATATTTGGTCTGCCTCTTCCCCTTCCGCCTTTGGCTTTCCCCGACATGCTATGAGATTACTTGCCCCCTAAATTCCATCGCATCTGACCCAAAGCAGGTCGTCCTTGCTTAGTTGCCATCCGCATTCGGAAACTCGTGAGCCAATCCGATCCACCCTGGTCCTGAGCGGACCAGGACGGCAGTTCCCTCCTGAGCTCATTCACTGCAGATCTGGGATGGTGGCCCCCATCGTGTTCTCCTCACAACTATCCTGCGGAATGGATTTGGCTGGGAAAAAGTGACAGGGCCTTCTCCCAGTCCGGCTGACCCCTAACTCTGAGTTACTGGCCACTTTGCCATGCTGGGCGGACCCCAGAGTGGTGCACTGCGGAAGAGCACCCTGGGCGCTCTCCAACCCGTAGGGGACCCCCAGCACTGGCGGAGAGCAAGGCCCGCTCGCACAAGGGGGGGCTGCTGATCGTGCCCGCCCGGCAGCCTCCTCCCCACGCTGCTTGGCTGAGGCAGGAAGCCCCGGGAAGGCCTGGCAGGGCAGGACGCGCATCTCCCGCTCGGCCGCCCCAAGGGAGAGGCTCCGGGGCTGTGCCCCTGGAGAAGCGCCCGGCAGCGCTTCCTGCGTCCCCGCAGCGCCCAGCCTGCGCGGCGGAAGGGGAAGGGGAAGGAGCCCTGTGCCGGCGGGCCGCCCTCCCAGGTCCCCCTCCGGCTCCGGCTGCGCCCTCACCTGCT
>NW_025335780.1:114984-205111 GCF_004798865.1 Varanus komodoensis
ACGGGGGGCGCGGCGGGGCGCGGCAGAGCGGTACGGGGACGGGGGGAGCGGCCCCTGCGGGACGGCGGCGGGCGCGGCGCGGCGCGGGGCGCCCGTCCTCGGCCCCGATCCGCCGCGCGGGAGCGGCGCCCCGAAGGCGCGTCGCCTGTTTACAGCTCCGCGCTTGGGCCGCGTCCAAGCCACGTGGTCCCGGGCCCGGCTCAGGTTTCTTGGCCCTCCACCCACCCGCCCGCGAATGCGCCGGAGGCCCCCTGCCCGGAATCCGCCCCCCCCGCGGGGCTGGACCCCTCCTTCCAGCCCTCGGGGGCTTCCTCGGCGCGGCCCGGCAGGTGCTCCCCTGGCGCTGCCCGGCCCGGCGCGGTGGCCGGAGCGCGTCCCGCCTCTGCGAACTCGCCCGAAGTGGCCCGCGCCTCGTCCCACATACAGAACTAATTACCCCATTAATATAAATCATCCCGAGCATGGATGTAATTAGAATGCGAAATACATGTGCTCACCCTCTAGCAATGCCAACGCTTTAATTTTCAATTTCCTACTCTCCCGCTGCTACAGCCAGTTCGCAGGTGCACAAAAAGCATTCTTTTAAAAGGAGATCTTTTCAAAAGAAAAAGCACCGGAGTGAAGTGCCAGAGACATATTTCTGCCTCCTGCCCCCCTGTCCGCTCACGGTCCCTGCGGCCGCCGAGCGAAAATATCAGTCACAGCAGCTGGAGGAGTCCAAGAGGAGGCAGGTGCCTGAGGCAGCTCCAAGAAAAGTGGCCTATGTTATACTTTGGTCCCTGCCAGTTTCTGGACTCGACGGAGTCTCTCTTTTCTCCCTCTCGCTCTTAGCTGAGTAGTCAGTCCTGCAGCAAACCATCCCCGTTTCCCTGGGAATAGGTCTCACATGGAGTTCAGTGGGCTTCCTCTAGAGTAGGATGGCCCCTTTAGCTTGCATTCCTTGCATGCGCACTTTCCCGGGAGTGCACCGCACAGACTTCAGCCGAGTACCGTGTGTGCGGGATTGCGCTGTTAAAAGAGGGATGAAGTCAGGGAAGGAGCAACTCAGAATAGTTCTAGGACTTTAAACCTTCCAAAGAACAGGATGGGGAAGGGGAAGAAATGCAGACAGGGCTTGGCAATCTGTCATTTTTTACATGGCAACAGTACCGCCTTCAGAAATGTATCAATGCCACGTTAGCCTTGAAACGCTTCTTGAAAAGGGCTGCCTGTGTTCGCTTCCTTCTCCTCCAAATGCAAGGAAGCAGCAAGGGGAAGCCAAGCGAGGGGGTCTGAAAATCGGGGGGGGGGGGGTCTGGCCGCTGCTGCAGGTGTCCTGCGTGGGCGCCACAGATCTGGGATCCTGGCAGAAGCTGCCACGTTCTCCGTCTGCCCCTCCACCCATAAGGGACTTCCTGCGACACCAGCTCTGGTCTGTCTGGCTTGGACAGAGAGATGTCCTTTGAGACACCCGCTGGAATCCCTTTATTTTACAAAGAAAAGAAGGCAAGAAACATGGGGGAAGGAACTGGCTTGGGCAACAGAAACCAGCCTTACCGCCCCGACTTAGACGTGTTTCTCCAAACGCAAGGCTTGGCAAATCGAATGGAGTTTATTCCCAAGTGAGGCTGCCTGGGATGGACCCTTCCTGAACATGGAGCCCTGGACAAACCACAGGGGCTGCGATGTGTAACCTTTGCTCCTTGAGTGGATCAGAGCAGTGTCGCCTCCAACCCGTAGATCCATCTAAAGAAGCCACAGCAAGCAGCAAATGGGCACTCAGCTCTCCACTGAACTTGTTCGAAATCGTCTCCACCAAGAAGGCAGGCCCTGAGCTGCAGGTCGGCAGAAGGCCCAGCAGGCGCAGAGGCTAATTAGCTCCCTAAAGACGGCTCTGAATTCCCTTTCATCCTTCTGCACGTGAAAGGCAGTGGGTGGAAGCAACTCCGGCTTCGGCCTGGAGTTCCCTAATCTTCCCGTGCCAGTGCCTGAGCTTGAAGCTGCTCTCGAGGAACCTTTCCAAGCCCTTGGAGAATGCCAAAGCTCTAACCTGAGCTGAAAAGGCAACTTTCAAGGTAAAATCACTCCAGCCTGGCAAGCAAACCCCCAGCCAGATGGGACTCCCTGCTCCCACCCCCCCTTGCTTAAAAGCAGCAAGCCATTTTTTCTATTTAGGTCTGTGAGCAAAGGAGTTACTGTCATGGTGCATTCAATAAATCGAAGCATTAGCGTTCCGGAAGAGCCGGCTTCTGGTATAAAGTATTATAGATCGCCGCTCCAGGCTTCTCCCAAGGGCAGCATGAAATATCTAGCTGTTTGCTATAATTGGAGGGCCAGAGCCCTGGGGTTCCACCTGGAATCCTCAGGTGCAGATCGCGCTCAAGGCAGGAGCTGGCAGGGGCATCCCTCGTCCTCTGCTCCCAGCTCCGGGGGTCTTGAGTCCAGCGTGGGGCAGCTGGCTCAGCAGCGCCTCACTCCGCAGCTCCGCGAGGAGGCAGGGTCGCCAGACAGGAACACCTCCTTGCAAGTAGGACTTCCCTGTTGAGCAAGCAATATGCCCCTGGCTGCCAGGTGCCAGGGCAGCTCGGTGGGTTTCCCGCAGCTAAGTCTGGGTCCAGCCCAGTGGTGCGTCTGACGCCCCAGGCGAGCTTTGGCGCGCACGAGTGGACAGCCCTGGTGAAGGGTCTGGCGGTCTGGCTGCAAGACAGCTCGGTTTGAACGATGCAGAGATGGCTCTCGGGTCTCCCCGGCGGGCCATGTCTGTGCTTGGCCTGTCGAGGTTTTCCTTGGGAATGGCTACAGACTGGCTTGATGTGGCCACGTGTGGTGCTGGGGGTGCTGTGGGGAGGACCCACTGCACCTGGCACGAAACTCTGCCTTGCCGTGCTGGTAGAGGATCCAGAGCCAGTGCGCCAGTGCAGGCCGGGCGTTCCTGATGGCCGGTGACGCAACCAAGCAGGGTAGATGCAGGAAGCGGGGTGGTGCTGGGGGCGAGTCCCCACTTCGGTGCAGCTGCTGTTCTTTAGGCCAGCGGCCAGAGATACGTCTGAATGTGGCTTTTGTGGGTCTACGTCCTATCGCAAAGGGTTCTGGGAAGAGGTCTGGTGCTTGGGCACACGCCACAGCAAGCGCTGCGGGCATGGCCTGCTTGTCTTTGCCGTGGCGCCGTGTGAACGTGGGGGAAGGCGGAGGGGAAGCCCTTGGCCAGCACTCTTTTGGGAAGGCTTCGCTGCCCTCTCCGACCTTCTCACTGAGACATCTCAGGCGAGGTTTCCGAGGAGTGCTGAGCACAATCTGAACACCACGGAGCAACACCGTGGAAGACGGCTGGGTGATGCGTTGCAAGATATAAGCACCCCTCTTTGCTTCTGACGTGCTCAGAATGCCCGAGGATGAAAAATCCAACAATGAGTCCCCAGAACTTGGAAAATAATCCACATAGGTGGGTGGAAATGGCCTAATGTCAGTGACACTCCTTTTGGAGACAACTCCGGTGGTCCCATCACTGGCTGTGCTGCTAGAGCTGGTCAGCGTTGTCTGCCAGACCGTCTAGTTTAGGATGCTGCTTCACTGGCAGAGAATCCAGCTTGTGCTATTTGCCTGCCCCTGTAGGAAGGCAGGAGTGGGCCAGGCAGTCCCTTCAGGACAGTCCCACAAATGGAATTCATGGGTTCCCTTCCGGGGAGTATCTTGGCTGCACCCAGGCGGGGCCCTAGGCTGCCCCTGAAGCAATGCTGACGTGCATGTGGGTTGCACCGTGTTTGGGCTTTGACAGAAGCTGTGATGGAGCTGCTGCATCCCATGGCACATTCTCTGGTGTTCCAGGAGAGTTACCACCCTGGGTGCATTGGGAACGTCAGACGCCACCTTGTTCCCAGCCAGATGCAGCATCCATCTCACGGTGACTCCGGCGATCTTTCCCAGCCCAGTAAGGCAATGCTGGGGGTTTATAAGCAGGGGCTTTTCCAGGCAAAGCACTTTCTCTGCTGTAGCCCTTCCCATCACGATGCCCAATCCCAGTTGTTTCTGGCACCAGTGGGCAAGATGGGTATGATGGTGAGAAGGGGCCACTGGAGCCCAGTCGGCCTGGAAAGGTGGGCGCAAATGCCCAGCGGTCACTCAGCCCTTTCTCGTCTCTGAGTGCAGTGGAGGACCCAGACCAGCAATGCCAGAATCCACTTGGCATTCCTCTAAAATGGGAAGGTGGTGGTTTGTGACCCTCTGGTGGTCCCGCCTGCTTCACCACTGGCTCTGTTAGCTAAGGTTGGCAGGAGCTGCAGACCCAACGCTCTGGAGGGACGTAAGTTCCCCATCCCTTCTGCAAACCAGGGCCTGCCTTCATTGCCTTCTTTTCCTTCTTAAAACAGATGCCTGCATTTCTATTTAATGTTGGCTGTTTTGTGCAGTCCTCTTTCTGAAGCTGAGCATAGAGTGGATGGCTAGTGCTCAGACCCCAGAAACAGGAGCCATCTCTGCCCAGAGGAAGTGTCCAAAAGATGAAAAGTTCATAAACATTCTGAGCAACTTGGCGGTCTTGTTTGAGTGGTACATTTATACTATTGGTACAGTAATACTATTTGGTTACTTGTAGGATATATTGATAGATTAGTTATCAATAGCAAGTAATACACTGACATTGATGCCATTTAATTAGTTAATTAGCAACTCCTTTGGCAGGCCAGGCACCAGGTTAGGGTCTGGGGGCAGTGGCGTGCTCAATTGCAAAGGTTACGTGTGCCTTGAAGGAGCCCAGGCCCAGGTGGTGGAGTTTCCATCTCACTGGCATTCGCTAGCGAAGCCCCTGCCCAGGCCTTCATCTGTGCTGGCCCCCTCCACGCAGGCTGCCTAAGCCGGCTTTGTTTTGTTTATGTCCTGCCTGTTTTCCATCTCAGGAGCTCGGGGCAGCTTGCGTCATTCTCCTCCTCCTCGCAATCAAATCCTCACAACAACAACCCAGTGAGGTAGGCTGGGCTGAGAGTCTGTGCCTGGCCCAGAGCCAGCCCGCTGGCTCCATGGCTGAGCGGGGACTCGAACCCGGATCGCCTGGAGAGCGCCAGTCCCACACTCTTAACCGCTGCGCCACTCTGACCCACTGCTTTTTGCTGAGTCTTTCTCCCCAGTCGTATCACCGGAACTTCCCATGCGTTGTACATTCTTCCATACAGCAGCCTTGTAAGGTGGGCTGGCGGTCGTGATGCCTGCATTGCCGACGGGGCGGAGGGCGAGAGAGAGCAGCTTGGCTAGGCCATCTAGCGAGTCTGCAGCAGCGATGGCACTTGGCTCCTGCAGCCCCACGTGGAAGGGCATCCCGTGGCTGAAAAACAGGCGACTGCCAGTAGTCGCAAGTCCTGACAGCTGTGTGCTGCCTCCAGGGAGCACACGGGCCCCTCCGCGGGGCTTCTGGCTGGCCCCTGCACACAGGGAAGGCGGCCCGAGCCCTGCGCCGGCGTCAGGCCTCTTAGCCAGTTCCCGTGCAGGCAAACCCTTGCAGCCTTCAGAAGCACACTGAGCAAGAATCGCCAGCGCCGAATCGCATGTCTCTGGCCAGGCATGAGAAGCGATGGGCGGCCTGGAGCGCTTCTGTGCCTGTGGGTGGCAGGGAGGGGGCGGGCGCCGGATCAGAAGCGGTCTTGAGGCGGGTGGCCCCTGGGCACGCTGCACCAGCGAGCCAGCCCAGCTGCTCGCACAAAATTTGAGAAGGGTTTTCCATGCCTATCGGGGCCCCGAACCCAAAAACGTGCATGGCTGATTTGCCTGCGCGGTCCAGCTTTTTCGGTGTCTCCTTTCCCAGAGCTCCCCTGAGATTTTGCCGACTTTGACATGAAAACCCAGTGCACCTGTTTCCAAACAGTTGCTGGGTGGTTTGGGGGTTTTTTTTCCAGTTAAAAATGTAGATTTGTAGATATTAGTACAACATCTAGCGTTGTTCTAAAGTCTGTGGATATGGCTGTTCGAGAGGAGGCAGGTGCAAGCAGCTGAAGTAATCTTTCAACAATTGTTTTAGCAATGTAACAATGACTGGCATGTTGCCCTGCTCCGATGGAGGTTCAAAGATAACTCAGCTTTTCAGACATCAGAAATTCCAGGCAAATCTCACAGAATGTGATCTGGAGAGACTCAAAAGCATAAACGGAACAAATATCTCTGCTACAGAAGAAAAGACGAGCTGGAAAAACAAATTATGCTTGGCCTCAGAAACAGCCATGTTGCAGTCAGAAAGTAAATTCTTGATCATGTCCCAAAAACCACTCCCAGCACTGGTGCAGTATGGAAGCTGAAAGCTCCGCGACCGACTCTGAGCGAGATAATGGCCAAACTTGCTTCCTTTCACCGTGCGTGTTTTGCTCTTTGTGCTGCGTCTACCACCCGTCTTTCTCTCTCCCTCGCTTTTTCTCTGAGCAACGCCCTTAGGAGCTGCCTTGCTGGCCCTCACACTGCTGGGTGGTGTGGATTTAGAAAGGCTGCAACAGTCACACTTGCTACTATCAAAATATCGTTATGACTATAATATTATGAGGGCTGCAAAGTTAATTGCTTACTCGGTGCAATTAGCAGCGAGCAAGGTAATCCCAGGGTATCGGACAACGGTCTTAGAAAAAGCCTGTTGCTTCCTCACTCACATGCAGTGGCAGAGCCTAAAATTCTGCTTTAGGATATTGCTGGCTGCAGAAAAGCAGCGCCTGCAGCTTTTTCTCCAAAGTGATAGTTCTGGTCTCATGCAGGTTTTTTACCACGCAATCCAGGGCTTGTCTACACAGAATTACGTCCTCTTTTGTTCTGTGGGGCTGACTCCCAGGAAAGTAAGCGTTAGATTGCAGACTTAAGAACTTAAAATGAATTTGACTACTTGAGGATCTGTGCCTGCTTACTTGAGGGTAAATCCCCCTGGGTAAAGTGCAGCTTACTTTGGAGTAAGAACAGAGAGGGCTGTGCTCTCAGATTTCTTTCCACTGGGTGGCAGCTGCTCTGAGGATCTTATTCCTCTTCTAGCCAATAAAAAGAAATGTTTAAATGGTATGAACTGAGTGGCAGAAACAAGGCAAGGAAGAGTTAAAAGGCATTCTTTTCAATGTGGAAAGAGGAAAAATGTTCCGAAAAATTCCCCAGCACATTTGGGCCGCACCTCTTGAGAGAGGGAGTTCCACAGATGTGGCGGCCACGGCATGCAAAGCTTTCCCACGTGGTACTTTGGGAAACTTGGAGCTGGCTGGAGGAATGTGCTCAGCCCCACTGGGGTGGGTCAGGCGTGCTTGTGCAAGGCTAGGCACTCTGCGGGTCCTTCAGGTGGTTCTTCCTCCCCACGCCTGCATGTCGCTGCCGTTCGGGAGCCCTGATCTGAGTAAGCACCTGAGGAATCGCAAGGAGAGGATGGTGGGAGAGAGTCAGTCTGGCCCCCCTCCCCTTCCTACGGCATCTGCTCCCAAGTTTGTGGAGTGAGACCTTTTCCAACAGGACTTCAGGAGGTCAGGCCGAGTCCAGGAAGACTAGACTGGCTCTCTGGTGGGAGGAAGCAGGTTCGGCCCGAGTCACCAGAGGCTTTCCCCATAGTACGAAGGGCCTGCAGCTCCACCCCAGTGTGGTTCTGTTTGTCCCTGCCCAAGAGCTGTGTTGCAGGAGCCTGTGTTTTAACAGGATGCTCTATGGTTCACTCAGGACTAGAAACTTGTCTGTCATGCTGCACGAAGGAAGAGGGAGGCTCAGGGAAGCTGTTCTGTGTGGACAGAGGCACGGTGAATGCACAGTTGCAGGGATCTTTGTCAGTGGGGACATAACCGACTAATTTTGAGCCTTGTGGTGGCGCAGAATGCGGCAGGGCTGAAAAGGGCCAAATGGCCGGTTTGGCCTTTTTCTGTGGCACAGTCCTACCCTGAGTTCTTGCCGCACTGGTGTGTGGCCAAAAGATAGAAGTGGGTAATAGATAGTGTGATACAGGATACAGTCAAACAGACTGGTGCCTTCCTGTGAAATGTAAGGCAAAGGTTGCGGAACACTGTGCACTTCAGACTTCACTTGCGGCTCCTTCGTGCCAGCTCAAAGGTTTGCGTGACGGCTCCTCCTCACACAGGACTCGCTGCCCCTGCCTGCATGCAAGTTGCTGGAGAGCGAGGTCCCCTTGGCCAGGGGCACTGGGTGCCTGGGGCAGCTAAGGTTTCCAACAGCTGTTCCAGCCGCTATGCAGAGCCCCCACCCCCAAGCCTTCCTCGCCGCAGCATCTTCTCTCGCCCTCCCTCTGGAAGCACCTGGCTTTTTCTTGGGTTGGAGCAGCAGAGAAGAATAAAGAAACGGCTTGCTGGGACCTCCTCGCTTCTCCGCGCTGTGCCAGCATCCAGGCAGCCGCACTGAGAGGCGGGTGGGCGGGATACTGAAGGGACGTTGGCTGCGTAGGGACACGGAGCTGCTGAGGGGCTCCGGGGTGCCTTCGGAGAAGCCTTGTTCAGCCCGCGGTTTGAACCGGCCCAGAGCCCATGTTCCCCTTGTCCTTTCTGGCGGGACCACAACCCTCTGCTTGATGCACTGTGTCTGCACAGGGGTGTCATTTCTGCTCGGCACACGTGTCTCTGCAGATCACTTGTGCGCTGCATGAAAAAAGACGGCTGCGCTTATGTTATCCAGTGTGTCAGACACCTCTTCTGTTGCCCTTTTGCGGCCTTATCTCCGAGGGCTTCTGATTCTCACCTAGGAGGCCTTCCCAGATGACAGGATCCCGTTCGTGGCTTTCAGGAAAGAGAAGAGCCAGATCGCTAAGATTTATGATGAGCTTAGGAAAGGGTAAAGCCCGGACAGTCTTGGAGGTGCTGTTTACCATAACGCTGTCCACTCAGGGTGGTACAGTTTGCATTCTTCAAGTAATTCTGTTTTATTTTTTGTTTTTTTCAAAAGGGATTTTGGAGTTTATTAGCTTGGCTGTAGGACTGGTTAGTATCCGCGGGGTGGATTCTGGACTTTACCTCGGGATGAACGAAAGAGGAGAGCTGTATGGATCGGTAAGTGTGAACCGGGCAGCCACGGCATGGCACCGTGCAAGGGTGAGGGGCAGAAAAATGTGACCCCGGCTGGACATCACGCAGGCGGTCTGCGTGGGTTTGCAACGACATCGGAGAGTTCCCCAGAAATGGGTTAGTACCAACTGCATATTAATGGAGCTGGCCGGGGCGGGGGGGGGGCGGGCTGCAGGGGGCTGCAGGTCCCCTGGAAGTGAACAGAATGAACGCTCTGGGGAAACGCACAGCTTGCCCCGTCCAGCGTTCAAGGCACTGAGTCCTGAACCTGGGGACCCAGCACAGCGATTAGGCCCCTGAAAAAGCAACACAGTTGACAGCAGAAAAGCCAGATCACAGATCAGCAGGCAGAGCTAGTCCAGTTGAAATCCTACACACGTTTAGGCAGAGAAACATCCAACAGCCAGCTCACAGCATGCCCAGCCAGCATGAGCTGGGTGTTTTTCTGGCCAAATGGGTGCAGGATTATACCCTAAGCTCCAAAAACACACTTTTGATCTGAAAGGGAGAACCTTCTTACACCTTCCTGGGAAGGGCATTCAAAGCCCCCGGAACACTATCAAGCCCCTGATCTGGGGTCGGTCTCCAGGCACATTTTCACACCAGTCTAAATTGCAGGTGAACTAGCACATGGGCCTGGCACACACGAGCCTTTGGAGGAAGCGCCAGGAACGGGCTGGGGACGTGACCCTCTGCTGCATCCCTTCACGCCCCCAGTGCTGCTTGGGAGCCAGAGAGTTCTCAAGTAGGGGGCCTTCAAAATCCACTTGAAGGGTTGCCCTACCTCATTGTATGCTTTTCGGCACCAGGTCAAGACCTTTTTATCCACCCAATATTTTAGTGTTGAAAAGATTTTAATTATGTTTTACTTCAGTCGTGGGTTATTAGTTATTATTGTTCATTATTGTTTGGGGTATGTATGATCTTTTGTATTGTTGTATTTATGGAATTTGTTTGTAAGCTATCCAGAGACACATAGTGATTGGATGGATTAGAAATAGCCCAAACAAACAAACAAACCCCTCTGGAAAGAGACAGTGGATGGAAACCAGCTGTCTTTCAAAGTTTTTGTCTGAATACTGAAGCCCCAACAGGTCTGAGTGTATCCTGTGCTTATATTCAAACATCACAACCAGACTATCCAAGGTCTTCAGGAAAAGCCCGGTTTTGCAACTTGATCAAATTGTGCAGAACCGAAATCCAAACTCTTAAAAGCCAACCTAAATTCTGTTCAGACACACCTCTGTATTTCTGTGTGTTGGTTGCAGGCCTTTCTTAGAGAAGGCCCATTGACATCAGCGGCTCGTAAGTTAGCCACAGCGACTAAAGTCCTGTTGATGTCAATGGATCTATTTTAAGTTAGTTATAAAAGATCAATTTTAAGGACATTTCACTGGAGGCGGAGGCCGAGTTCACCCACACTATTGTGTTCCTGATTGCTGCGTACGGGTGTGAAAGCTGGACTGAGGTCTGGAAGAAAATGTGTATGATCGAAACACGGTGCTGAGGCTGAGCTTGGCAAATGCCCTGGACCAACAGAAAGGCAGTAAGCATGTCCTACATCAAGTCAAGTCAGAGCTTGCCCTGGAAGCCAAATGGATTAAAATGGGGGCTGCTGTACTCCAAGCAGTCCTCTATCTAAGGAGCAAAGCGCCAGAAGCCCCGCTGCCTGTCCACTGTTAGGATCTGGGCCACTCATTGAAAAGGCCACCATTTTCTACGCAATGAATGGCCAGGAGAGGCTGGCAGGAAAAGCCAGCAAAAGGAACACTCTGTTTAAGCACATGGTCCGAGCAGACAAGCGGAAGGCAGGCTGTGGCTGGAGGAATGTGCTTGCCTCCGTCAGGCCAGTCAGCTTGCACTGCTTCAAAAGGATGGGGTGCTGCCTTGGATCGCCTGGCAGCCTGGCTCAGCTCTCAGGTTCGGCCAGTCGCCTGACTCCGAAGCAGAGCCAGTGCTGCGGCACCAGATCGGTGTCAGTGACACCCAGCCCCGGACTTCACTATTTTTGGGATATGACCACAGGGTAGTCTGACTGCCCTGGGGCATAACCTCACTCCGGAGTTGTGTTGCTTCTCGGAAACACGCTGCTCTGCTCCAGCAAAGAGCTTCCGTGGAATCGGGCGGCTGCCGCCGCGGCTCCCAGGAGCACTGCCCAAGACCACGTGACTTTGGCCCAGTTCTCCCGAACGGCCGAGAGGCCAGTGAAGCAAGATGTGGCTTGTGGCTCACGCGACGGGTGATTATCTGCATGAAAATATCAAAATGGGGGGAGTGGGGGCTTTCACTTGCCAGCTGCCTTGGTGTAGGGCTGGATGTGAGTGGATGGATGTGAGCAAAGCTGCAGTTTGTGCAGGAAAGGGCCCCAAAACATTGGCAGGGGCGGCCCTGTAGGTTAGCTTCCTTTCACCATTTCTGAGATGGGTTTCCGTCTGGTCTTGGATTGTATGCAGTCTGTAAGGGGGCCAAACCACATGTGCCTTTAATTGCACAGTTTTGACCTTGCTGGCCACGGCCAACACACCAAGTGACCGTTGGGGTGTGTAGGTGACCTGGATTGAGGCCACCAAAGGGTTAAAGTCCCCTTCCCACACCCAAAGTTCCCCATCTGGATTGGTTGCCAGCACCTGTGCGTGTGCGTGTGTGTGTGTGTGTGTGTGTTGGCTTTAATAAAACAAGCTTTTAATCTTTGCTCTGCACATTAAGAAAGCAAAAAATGGCTGGCTGTATCACCACGTTTTAACTCACCAGGTTCTAAAGGGGATGTAAAGCTGCAGGGGACTGAATCGGGGCCCAAGCGCTCCGCCACCGAGTCGTGGCCCATCCCGAAACCCCTCCGCCCCAAGGCCTCCCCACTGCTCACCCGTCCCCAGCCTAATCTGCCTCCCTCACCAGACTGTTGCGAGTGGAAGATTATGGGCTGTTTTTACACCACTCAGGGGCCTTCCAAGCAGCTTCCAGGCAATTGCAGATAAAATATGGCACAGCAAATCAATTGACAAGGATAAAACAAGGGAGGGCACATAATCTGAGCTGCCTAAGGGAAGTGCAGGTAGAAATGTATTAACTGGAAATGGGGTATTGTGAGTGTCCTCCAGGTCCCTCCTGTAACTGCAGCTCAGAGGGTAGCAGCAAAGAGCAGAGGCTTCCCAGTACTGGCCCCTCCAGTATGGGTTCTCACCAGCGATGTCTGCCCAGCAGTAACATCATGGTCAAGCTTAAGACTGTCTACTTCCAAACCTTTGGCAGCACGTGATAAGATTCTAACCAGGCCTGGGATTTTTATCACCGATTGTTGTAAATAGAAACATAGAAACAGAGCGAGTCAGAAGGGGCCTCCCGGGCCATCTAGTCTGACCTCCAGCACCAGCCGGCTCCACTCGTGACATGCCCACCATGTGCATGTCCAGCCTATCTTTGAACACCCGCACCGACGGGGCCTCAACGACGACATTGCTTTGCTGTAAATCATTGCTGTATGTAAGCGGTGCGTCTCCTACGCTTCCTACCAGTTATTTAAGGGTTTGATCTTTTCTAAACTGCCCAGTGAGCTTCGGCTGTTGGGTGATTGAGAAAAATAGTAAGCGAGCAAAACGGCGTTAGGTCGATGCAGCGATTCCCTTTGGAGGTTGGATGAATACTGACGTGTCGTTTCTCTCTCCCCACTCCTGTTTGCTGCCTCCGCACACACAGAAGAAGCTCACAAGAGAGTGTGTTTTCCGTGAGCAGTTTGAAGAAAACTGGTATAACACGTACGCCTCGACCCTGTACAAACATTCCGACTCGGAGCGGCAATATTACGTTGCTCTGAACAGAGATGGCTCCCCCCGGGAAGGATGCAGGACTAAGAGACACCAAAAATTCACGCATTTTTTGCCAAGACCCGTGGACCCTGCAAAGACCCCCACGATGCACAGAGACCTCTTCCACTACAGGTGATGTTCTCTACCGCTGGAGCAGGAAGTGTGTATAAACTTGGGTTCCCAAGCGTTTTGCTGGCGTGCTGATCACCTCCCCTTTTATCAAATCTAGATAACGGATCGAGAAGCACTTGCAATGAATTCCTTTTTAAAAAGATGTCTACCGCGGTCGACTTTGCTCCTGTGGGAAGGGAAATGGAAGGCCTGGAACCTGCAGGGCCTTCTTTCCGGTGGGCCCAGAAAGGCAGCCGCTTGCGCGGGGAGAAGAGGCTGCAGCCGCGTGATCGAAGGGGGTGCAGGAAGGAAGACCACGGAAATGGCACGCATGTTGCGCACCAGCTTGGAAAGGATGCTCACGGGGGGCCCTCCTGGGGGTGCCACTGAATCTGCTCCTCGGATGCCCTCGCGGAGGCCCAGACAGCCGTGCCAGGTGCTGCCAGGCCAAGATCCTGGCTGCAGTCTCCGGATCACAGACTTCCACGGGGGGGAGACGGAGGACCAGCCTGGCACACTCATCTCGCACTCCCGGGACCTGAAGAAGGGTCGTGCACGTGAAGAGCGTGTGTGTGTGTGTGTGGACGGGTGTGCGCACATGTACACGTGTGGACGTGCCGGGTTACACGTGTTTCCTGCTGTTGGGGGAGCAAGAGCAGAGAAGGGTGGGTCAAGGAATTAACATTGTTAAGATGTATACATGATACTGTTCATAAGGACAAATCTATTTATAAAGTGTATATGATATTTATTTTATATATTTATTTATTTCAAAAATATTTTATTTTTAAAATGAGAGATATTATGGCCCAACTTTCATCCGAAAGAACGAGGTCTTAACTGAAATAGGAAAGGGGGGGAAATGGGTTTAAAGAGCTTATCGGCAATAAAATTGTCTTTATATGTTGTGGGTGGCTTGCTAATTTATTCCAGTCGCTTCCATTGTTAATTGAAGGCACACATAAAAGGCAGCAGAGCAGGGTGGGTGGGAGGGCGAGATGCTGTAAGCAAAGATGCATTTCGCCAGGGCGGTGTTCAGAAGGATCGGCCTGTTCGCAGGGAATATGGCAGGACAGCGTTTGACCAGCGCATCTTCAGCTTTTTGAACCACCTTTCAAATTCGTCCTTCAAGAAGCGGCTCGCTGTCTGTGGGCTGCTGTGGCGAGCATGGCTCTGTTGGGTGATCAGGCAGGCAAATCCAATGTTTCCTGCTCCCATTCAGTCTGTCCCATTCAGGATGAAGAGGTCAGCGTATGCAAGGGCTGCATTTTTTCTTGGGAAAATGTCTTGCAACCTCCCCTTCAGGGAACTTCCTAAAACCCACAATATTACCAGTGGGCACAATGTTTCTGACTGTACAGATGAGCAGCGCTTTACCCGGATTTGGCTTACCTTAGCAATAAAAATTCAGTTTCTCATGGGTGCTGTATCCTATTACCAGGGGTAAGTTGCAGGAAAAATAAAAGTTGGCCTAGAATGGAACCAATATTTAAAATAATCATTAAAAATAATCAAGCTAACGTTGATATTCTGCTAATCACACTCCCTAATGCACAATCCAGTGCAGTGCCTTTTTAGCTTACCTGCCCAACAATGCAT
Source organism: Varanus komodoensis (assembly GCF_004798865.1). Taxonomy (NCBI): domain Eukaryota; kingdom Metazoa; phylum Chordata; class Lepidosauria; order Squamata; family Varanidae; genus Varanus; species Varanus komodoensis. The sequence goes on from NW_025335780.1 coordinate 129,476, forward strand.
CCAGGGAAATTTCCATTCTCCCCATTTTACAGATCGAGAAACCAAGGGCAGTTTGTGCACGATGCACGTCAGCTGAAAAACACATGGCAATGAATCCACTGGAGCTTCCTAGAATCATTTTGCTGGAATCTAGGACATGATTTGAATTCGGGGCTTTCCAATCCCCTTCCCAGAGTGAAGTCTAATTAGGGAACTTGGTTCAAATACGGAACTCCGGTTCCCACGAATCTCTTGCCATTCACTTCCCGACTGAGAGCCACAGTGCAGGTATTTCCTTACCTGTAGGCCTGGCCCCTGCCATGGTGGGCCCCCGGCCCCCAGAGGGAGAGGGGGGTCTATCCATTCGCCCTGCTGCAGCAGTGATCGGACACACGGAAGCTGCTGCGCTGGCAACAAACAATGACCCGCAAAGCAATGTGCGGCTTCGGCAGTCCGGCCCCAGGTGGCGCAGGGCGATTGCCGCAGTCTCCAGCCATAGGGACACGCCTGCAAAGCACGGGGAGCCGACCGCCCTGTGGGAACAGACTGCAGGCCAGCTCTGGGGCTGCCTGCCTCCCTTCTGTGAGGAGGAAGCCTTCCCTGGCATGGCAGCTGGTGCCGACGGGCCTCTCGCACAGCATCAGGGAACGGTAGGAGGAGGAGGAGGAGGAGGAGAAGGGCTGTGCCTTCTTCAGGCTTCCCGCGGCCCCGCGAGTCCCGCACACATGCCACTGAAGAGGTCTGTGCAAGGGGATTCTTTTTATAAGGCCATAGTTCTTCTCTCCATCCATGTGTCCGTCCACAAGGCTCCAGAAGCGAGAGAGGGGACAGGATTCACACTCTGACGAGGCTGAAGGGTGTGACGGAGGGGGAGCCTTCACCCGGTCCCACTCAAACTTGGTTTTGCCTTTCACGGAACCGGAAGCTCCTCTCCCCCCACATGCAGCACAGCATCCTTGACTGAAAGAATGAGAACATGTGAGACGCTTCTGTCTTGCCAAGACGAATGTTTCACTGTTTTAAAAATGGTGTTTGAATTGGGCAGTCGAGTTTCCTGTGCTGAACTCCACGGGGGAGCATTTGAGCACTTCAGCACAGGCCGATGTCACAAGTCAAACGGTTCACTTAAACTCATGCTTAGGAAAAGCATGCTTTTGGTTCGTGCTGACCTAAAATCAAAGGCCCATTTTGGCCAGAACATGCACGATTCAAAGATCGAACAAGAACATTAGCATTTAAAATAACACTTGGCTCCTACAAGCATCAAGCACCATCTCAGCTCTCATGACCCCGCACTGCTAAGCTGCTGTTTGCCACATTAGTAAAACGGCACGACAGACGTTCATTATTTTGGTCACTTTATTAAATGAGATATTAAATAGTTTTAAGTTTCAACTACCAAACAGCACTTTGAATGGTGAAAACACAGATAGCATACTGTCTTACTTGAATGCTTCTCTTTAAAAACACGTTTCCAGTCCTTAATATATATATTACAAAAGAGCCTTATAGGAAGAAGTGACATTTTTTCTACAGTACTTTTATGATATTTAATACGTAACTGAAAAAGCCGTCTAAACAGAAACAAAGGCTGAGTCTTCACAGCTGTATGGATTTCAGCAGCCAAAGCTGGTCAGGGGACTGAAACGTTACTATACAACTGGGACAAAAACATGTACAGTATCACAATACTAAGCAAAAACGCTTTACATCCAAAGGAATAAACAGGTTACAAAATGTGGAGAATTTTAGCAGGCAAAACTGTATTACAAGCAACATTTTTATTCATCGTCTTATATAAGCCATTTCAACTAGGTAAACATCTAAAACAAATATAAAAATGAGTTTTATTTATTGATGCCATTTTCTGTCTTTAAATATTGGTTAAAGCTTGGTGTTATACTCAAAAGCACGTTGTTATACAACTATAATGTCAAGTGAGAAATACGTCTGCAAAGTGGTCCAAGGGGTTGCTTCCATGCTCGCCGCCTCCAAGCCGGCATCCTGCTGCGGCTTGTCTTTCGGGTGGTTGAGAGTAAAAAAAGTGTCTTCAAAAACGCGGCCTTGGGCTCTCTCGCGCGAGTCTCTCGAGCTGCACAAAGGCCACTCACGATCCCAGCTGTACTTGGAAAAGGCAGGAATGTCCCGGGCAGCGGCATTTATTCCCACGCTTGCTTCTGAAGACTCCATTTTGTTTCTCCGGAAGCGAGCAAAACGACTTTTGGAACTTCTCCCTTCTCACCAGATTGGAAAACTGTACTGAATTACACCACAGGATTACTGGGGGCCAGGTTCCCCCCATGTCTAATCACAACAAACAAAAGCCAGCAACTCGCGGTTAAATCTGCTGTAAAATATCATGTTATGCTCCTATCACCAAGCAACGTTTGTTTTGAAATGAAATCTTCCCCCCAGATTAGCGATGCCTGGACACCAACATTCAGATAAGGAGCAGATAAAGTCTTTTTCCTTCACAACTAATTCAGAAAGCCCACTAGAATCCTTCGCTTTTTTAGCATTGTTTGGTATCAATCCCTGCCCTAGCTTTCCTGGGTCTCTGGAATGCCCGATGTTTCTTTGCTCCTACTTTAATAACCTCAATCGCACCTGTCATTCAGTTTTATGCCCACATTCTGAATAGTTCTCTCTGGAAAAATCAGCTAGACTAATGCAAGGAAAAGCTTTCATACTGCCAACCTGAATTTTCATAAGCACAGAAAATGACCATCCCATTTTAATGTTGTAGAAATAGCTGTTAACACAGCGTAATTAACCAGAAATGTACTTCTTTTCTAGGACTGACGCCAAAAGTAAAACCAAGCTGTTCCATATTCTTAAATGAATGAAAAATAGGATGGGAAAGGAACCCCGGGTAACAGGAGTACTGATTTATAAAAGAAGGAAATATTTCACAATTTGGGCAGCGCTGCAAACTGTGAACGCATGTTTCTTCATGCACAGAGAGAGCAGTGATTTGGCTGCTTCAAGGCTGTTTATTGAACACGTGTTCAATCCCGAGCACTGCCACCATCATTAAGCCCCCAAGTGCCAGGAATTCTTCTTCCTTAGCACCCCATCCTACTGCCGGCAACAGGACGAGACACTAGCACCAGTGGAAAGAAGTCACGTGGATGTGCTTTGCATCAGGATCCGCACAGGGTGGAAATACACTGGGGTGAAGGACAAGAAGTTACTCCATAGTATTTCATCACGCAGATGAAATAAAAGTGGCAGAAGGCGAGAGAAATTAGCAGTTTCTCAGGCCGTAACTTAAGGCTGCAGACACAGTTTCTAGAAAACTGCATGATTCAGAAGTTGCAGAGCAGTAGTATTTAAGAATATTGCACTCAGTTCTGTCTCAAGATCATTTTCAGTTCCTATGCTGTATCTTTCCATCACAAATGGTAAGTGTAGAACAACCCTCCGTATTAGTCCTGTCTTGACTTGTTTCACATTTCATGAAGGAATATAAAAAGTTCCATAATTTGAGGAATCAACTTTAACCAAGAACTCAGCTGTGTATATTTGCACGTGACAACCGAAATATACAGATCTGTGTGACCTCCCTAAGCTTCTCCCATTTGACGGCCGTTTTTATGGCTATTAACAGCAAGAATAGGAGTTCAGACAGGAAACCTGTGCAGCCCCTAACGTTATGGAAGGACCTGTTTTCACTGAAAACAACGGGATTATCTCCTGTACTCAACACATGTAAGAAGATTCTAGGCAACATTACTGACAAACATCGCGGGAACATCACGTCTTATCAAAAACAAAGCTAAAATGAAACATGGCGACTAAATGGGGGGAAATCGCCCAAACTCTTTATACAGTTGAGTTCTGTTAAGCCATTGATTCCTAAAAAAATAAAAAAATTCTCTCTCTTTCTCTCTCTGATTTTAACGCTCCTTAAAACTTTTAGTGCAAAATCACATTGATTTCCCTTGGGATGTTCCCGGGTTTTTGTCACTCATGGGGGGAGGTGCACGCTGCAGCGGTGGTGGGTGCATCGTGCCAGCGACCGACTGGTACATCCCTCTCATATCTATCTGCTGGAAGCTGGAAGGGTTCATGATTAAGCCCGGGGGCTTCGGCATCATCAGGTGGCTCATGGCGGCCTGCTGGTAGGACAGCTGCTGCTGCTGCTGCTGCTGCGTGTACTGCTGCTGCAGCCGCCGGTTCATCAGGATCCTCTGGACGCAGCCGATGAGCTGTGGAGGGAAATCGGAGCTGTGACGACGAGGGCACGGCCGGCCTCGGTGCCGTCGCTGCATCTGGCCACGGTGCCCCTGACAAATTGATTTGAGCCCTGAACTTGATACTCGCTGCGCCGCTATCACCGTCACTAATGTGGCGGCATTCGCGCGCCGGTGGCTCGAGGAGCCGGGCAGCGATCCCGCCGGGGACCGTGGTTCCCGATGACTCGCCCATTGTCCTGCAGGCTGCATTTATCTTGGTTGCCATGGGGACGGGCGCTCTCCTGTGAAATTGCTCCCATGGATCAGTTACAGCATTTTCTCCTCGGGTACCATTTGCCACCCCCTTGGAAATTTTGGTGGGAATGGCCAAACAAGCCCTTTGCGGCAAATGCCGGAGGAGAAAACACTTCCAGCTTGGCAGAAGGCCTTCTCAGGAAGTTTCAGGTTTTGCAGTATATCATGAAATCACGCAGCCCTGCAAAACTTTAGCAAACATGCATATTAAGAGGCATTAATTCCTTCAGGCCGAGAAGCAGAGCTTTCTACCAAAAAGCCTTTGGCTGGCAGGACACAATGTAAAAAAGACACCAGAAAAACCTGCATGGGACCACTTCATGTTTTGTTTGTAAATATGTATCCGTTTCGAAAGGAAAACGATTCTCTCCCAGCCATACCGAAGAGTTGCAATCTAGGTTGTGCGTGCCTGCTTTTCGAGCAATGTCAACAAACAAAATAAAGAGCCATACACAGAAATACACTGATTTCCATGCTGCTTTCCCAAAGAGCTCTGGGAGCCTTTGGAAAATCTTTACAACAGCACACTAAGGGAAGGGTATTCCTACCCTGTATCACAAAACGCAGAGTTGAGGAGGAAAGCAAACTGCTTCTTTACAGTCCTTCCTCAGCAAGTAAGGAGCAGAGCTGAGCTGTGAAGCAGGCACTCTCGCGCACGGCTCATTCTGAGAGCCATGCCGCCACCCTTGCCTGCTCTTGGACCATACAGTGTTGCTTCTTTATTTTTGCAAAAAACAGCTGCATCGCACCATGCATGGGCACCCAACTGCCAAACTTCACCATTAATTCCCGAGGGTGGCATCCTTTTCGATGCAGCAGGAATTCCGAGAAAGGCACATGAACTTCCTCCAAACTAAGTTAAAGTGCCTGGAAAAGATGCACGATTCTCTGCGCAAAGCTCAGCTCAACCGCCAAGCGAAGGAGACTGCTGCTTCGGAGGACTGGCCACACAGCCATGCTGAGTCACGACAGATGCATCTTGGGAGGGCGATGGTGTCAGGTTTATACAAACAACAGAAGCGACGGACTTTGCGTTCACAGAAAAACACAGTTAAGTAACAGTTCTCATCCAATGCCTGTCTACAGCCGTCTCCCCGTGCCCACCTGAACCATTAAACCCAACAGACGTGGGGGGTGCTTACCATCTGTTGTTTTGTCAGCACATCATTATAGATGGCCTCCCGGCGCTTAACATCCAACTCCTGGCTCGCTTGTCGGCTTAGAGCTAAAGCCTGAACCTGGGACTCCGTCAGGGTCAGATTCTCCTTCCACTGCAAAAAAAGAAAATGCCGCCAAGGGTTCGAGGACAGTTCTCACGGCATCTCATGTTGTTCTGGGAGGCATCAGCTGACTATGCCGTGAGAATGCAGCTCACTTTTTAGAAAGTAGTCTCAAATGCGTCTTCTGAGACAACGAAAGAAACCTCTCTGGGCAAATTCTGACGGGACATTCATCACAAGGATTGTTCTTCTAAGTGCAAGTTCTGCCTATTCCTGTATTGCACTTCACTCATCTGTCTAAACCAGTGGGCAATTCAAGCGGCGTTGCTTTGGGGCTGCCAGGGATTAATACCTGCAGAATGTACTATGGACAAGCTTCAAAAGAGCTGCCTGAGGTTCCACCCAAATACCTGGGCATTCCCAGTGGGAGTCTGTTCCCCCTTTTCATGGGAGATTGTTGCGGACTGGGGTAGAGGGGGGCCAAGAGAAAAGCAGATTCCAAAAGGATGACGGCATGAACATGCCGAGAGAGACGTACATGATGATACTCTAAAAATGTGTATGGACTCTTCTCTGTGCTTCTGTGAAGCTGTTAATCAAAACATGTGTTCACAAGAAAACAACTTGATGCCAATCATTAACACAGTTTTGCCCTGTCAAAGTCATGTGTTTCTAAACTTTGTAAAAAGATCAAATTCACTTCTTGCTAGGACATTGATGGGATGCCAGGTTAGTAACATATTTTGGCACAAACTTTATTCACAAAGCTCCAAACAAAATGGAGCTTAGGCAACGACAGTGTTATGTAAGCATTTTTCGCATGCACAAAGAGCTATACAATTTGGAACTCCAGACACCTCCAAAGTCCCACTGATTTCAATAAAGTAGAACTTATTTGTGTGAGATTGTGTGTCCAGAAATCCTCCAATTAATAACTCACTCATTTCATCATGATACCATGACAGAAGTCAGTCTTAAGTGGCTGCTTTTTGGGAAGTGCTCTTAACATGTCGAAAGGTTTTTGGCTCAGGCCACCAACAAAAAGCAAGGCCTGCTGTCTTACGCAAACTTATCTGAACGGGAGCACCACTTAATACAGTGCACAATAACTGAGCACAGAACTGGGCTGGAAAAAAATCTAAATGAATGAAAATGTCGCAACATTCGAGCCCCCGAATTAATTTGTGGTTTCAACATTGCCACAGGAAGAGACAGAACAAGAAGCAACTCAGCCGGGAGTCTGCACCTGATGCAGCTCTCTGAAACCCGCCCAGCTCCAGAGCAAAAATACCTCACATTACCCATCAGTGCACTTACTATTGTAGAAATGATATCTTCAAGGGGCTGAATTCTTGCTCCAGTAACATTGTTTGTTGCTTCCACAACTTTCTCTCTGCCTTGGTTAATAAGATCCTGGGTGGAATTTTAAAAGGATTCGGGGTTACTGAATAGCAATAGACGGATTCGTCCAGAATGCAAAATCCCGCCCCACGGGATGCAAGCAGCGTCCGATCCCCTGCGTGCCACGGAGAGGAAAGCGATCCATGCAGTGTTTTGCAGGGGGCTGTGGGAGGGTCACTCGCCAGTTTCCCCATGCATTTCCCCACAAGCTATGAAGCACTATTAGTGGGCGTGGAACTTCTGCAATGTAATCCAGAGATCAGTAGCTCAAGGCACGATCCTGTGCCCAGCACCCGCGACGTGCAGTAGCCTCTGCAGCGTGGCGGCTTCGTGTATACCCCACATCTAGCCTGGTGGCCATTTCCCAACATCTCAATAAAGCTCCAGGGAGGGGGACAGGAGGGGGCTGGGATGCTGCTGGGAATCAGCTTCAGCCTGGGCCCCAGACCCCTCCCCTGCCTGCGCCCCCCTCTTCTGCCCTCTCACCTCGGCAGAAGCAGCCAGTGTGGTTCTTTTGGCAGCGGCTGAATGGGAAGAGGGCAGGACTTGGCCTGTGGAACCCTGAAAAGTCCTGTGCCCCCCACCCCCAAGACAATCCCAGCTGGGAGGCCAAAGGACTTCACCCTTGCAAGCAAATGCGCAGCACCTTCACTGTGAGGAAGGGGAGAGCACTGAGATTCAAAAAGCCCCTCCTCCAAAATACTTCTTGAAAGATTCAGCCTTCAGTTCTATTTCTTTACTGCTCAGCGAAAGAACTGTGCTCCATGGTTAGGGGGTGATCATTTGACTAGGTACTCGGGATACAGCAAGAACTGTGCCGTGGCGATTAGGAATTCCCCACCTACCTCCAGCTGTTGGTTGCTCATAGCAGACAAGGCTGCCAGGTTGAAAGGAATATATGGGGTTTGAGAGTTGAAGTTGGTCTGGAACATATTTGTCCCTGCTGGTATGTTGAAACGCATCGTCAGGCCCTGAAAAACAGGTGGCTCTTCTGAGTGACAGAACGTCAAGAGAGAGTTTGATCAGCCCCTAAGCGTTGGTTGTGGCCCCAAGACCAGCTCAATAGAGATGCGTTCAGAAACGAGGTTGTACTGTCTAGAAGCAAGTAATGGCTCACTTACTGATGCGGTGGAGCAGGTACAGAAAAAGAGTACCGACTAAGCCACTGAGATGACTGTTTTTTAAAACATACGTAAAGCAGTGACGAGACAGGAAACCCAAAGAGTTTCAGGCACAAATTGCATATTCCTTGGGGATACAGCTCAGGAGGAGATCTTAATTCACCAAAAATGCACCTGTCCTTCATCTGGTTGTGCTGACTACAGGTATTTTCAAAGAGAGGCTTCATGTCAACATTTTGCTCATTTTGACGTAGCAATCAAGTGTGTTCACAAGGGGCTGTTGTGTGCCCACGTGGGGGAGGGGGGGGGAGAGAGAGAGTTCAACACTTCAAGAAACCATACACTGGGTCAGTGACCAAACAGCGGAGTGTGTCCTTTAGATTCTAAAGCGGAGAATCTGTTCACTTCCATGGTCCTTAGGGAGCGTTTTCTGTTTCTCTCAGGCGGCTTCTCACGGAGGCTTGGTGATGCTGCCTGACTGTACGGGGAGTCGTGCGGCTAACAGGGCAGCTTAGAAATCCAATACATAAAATACGGCAGGACTGGCAAAGCACACTCAGGAGTGAAGGAAAGATCAGAAAGACCACAAAGCTGCAAACTCTCGCCTGCAGAGGCATTCATGTCTCAGAAAATGAAATTCAGTATGTCTGAAAGGTCTGAGTGTCAAAGGCAGCAGTTCGGACTGACTCACAGTCCGAACCCCTTCAAAGAGCCACTGAACCAGAAAGAGAAACCCGAGTCATGGGCAAGAGCCCCTTTCCAGGCTGCACTGGGCCAGGGAGACGTGCAGGCACCTATCTCCACTACAGGCGGGGGGAGAGGCGCCCCGCGTGGCCCCGGGAACAAGGCCCCCTTGGGAACACGGTGCCAGAGGAAGACCCAACACGCTGCAGGCTCCGTGGGTTCAGGGGCAGGCAAGGGCCGCCAGAGAGCCCGGGGAACCTTCTGGGGGCTTCACTGGATCTCTGGCATGCGACGCAGCCTCTGGCCCTCCCTGCGTCAACCTTCGAGGGGTGCGTGCCAGAGCCGCCTTTCGCCTCCTCCCCTGGCATCCAAACCTGCAGGTCAAAGTCTGCCGTGGGTCAATCGAGGTTTGTGGCAGCTTCTCATCACATGCTCACTGCAAGTAAGCTGAAGTGAGCCTTTGGAAAAGGCGCCTGGGCGGGAAGCAGGCTCTTGCCAGTGGCAAGGGGCATGGCTGCCTGCGCCCAAGAGGGGGTCCGTTTCCTGAAAAAGGGGTGAAGGATCCCTACCTTCTTCTCTGCTTCATATTCAGCCCAGGCTGCCTTTCTCTCCTCCTCAGTCAACTCCTCTTCTTCTTTGTGGTCCAGGAGGGAGTCGTGCTCGTGATAGCCAACAATATGCTCCTTATGGATCTGCAGCAGTTCAGCTAGAAGTGTATCCTGGTGAACAGAAGCAGAAGGGTACTCGGTCAGGACCTGTGACAGCAAGTGCTGGATCGCTGCAGGAGGTTTGCTGCGGCTGCCACCTGGCGGAAAGCAGAAAGCGGGCCTTCCCGGCAGTGCGGAACACCTTCGCCCTTGGCGTGCGGGAAGCACCAACGGCTGTGCGTTTCCTGCCTTGCAGCAGTTCGCTGGCTCCTGTTCCTCTGACCTGAAGTGGCTCAGCTGAAGACTGTTTTGATTTTAAAAGGGCTTGTCACTGTTCCGTGTTGCGTTTACGCTTTAGGCCATTTCTCTGCGGACATACTGCAGCGCACTGTCTATGCTGGAAGCTACTTTGGGATATCTTTTTAACTCTATTCAAGTGGCCTACAAATCGATTCGATTAGCACACACAGACACACACGCTCTCACTGCATTTTGAGGGGTGGTGACACCCCCTTGTAGCAAATGCGCCGTGTGCCACAGAGCGTCCGCATGGTCCACTGCAGACCAGCACTGAGAAGACGTGGGGTCGGAGTCCCACAGCCCACGAAACCCACTGGAGAACTTGGACCGGTCCCCAAGCACCTGGAGCAACCCGGCCGATACCGGCTGTGAAGGAAGGAGCAAAGGCACGGGCCTGACGAGAGAGCGCTCGTGCCTGCAGGGCGAGCACAGGCACACGCTGCAGCCCCCAGAGCTCTCTCAGAGCGAACGCAAGCCTGAGAGGCGCAGGTCCCGGAACATGTACACAGGATCAAGGCTCGCAGGAGGCAAGAAAGGTGCATTCAGAAAGAGCAGGGAACTGGATGGGCATGGGGAGGGAAGGGCCAGACTCAGACATTCAATCAGCACAATGCAGGCTCTCTTATTCTCCACCTCACAGGACTTTAAATGGCTGAGCGCTCTTAAGCATGCATGTGCATTAGTCCCCATGGTAACAATACTGTGGAATACAGTGCAATTTAATCCATACACACCATGCCAATACAGTCATCAGAATCTGGTTTAAATTATATTCAACTGGGTAGATCTGCATTTCTTTGGCTGAAATGCAATTTGTATTCACTAAGGTCAAAGCCTGGAAGGTAAAACTTACACTTTCATCAAAAAAAAAAAAAAAATCAATAGATTCATAGTTGAAAATATCTCTTTGTTGCAGAAGTCAGTATTCCAAAAGCACAAATCTATTTGCCATCCAGAAGATATTGCTGTTTATAGTGATACCACAGATGTCTATTTTTATATCACAGCATACAAAATCTCTCTAAAATTACTTTCCGGATTTGTAAATTTGAAAGAGATTAGTATGCTTATAAGATCCAGTGCTAAAAACCCCCCCAACAAAAATGCTTCAGCAGAAGCACTAACAGGAAGAACAAATGATGTAAAAAAGCAAGAAGCAAAGCATCTAAGTCTTGTGCAAACAAAGCGGTAGCACAGCAAGCAGCAGTATTTTTAATGCTTTTCTAAGAAATTGTGCAAAGATCATTTTCCTACCAGTTGGAAAGCCTTGCATGCAAACTGTGAGACACATAGGCGATTCCAATCAAGATTGCCAGTTGTGTTCTTACAGCGTTTGATATTTTGCAAAATAAATCAAGAGGACGCAGTTATTCGGCTACTGCTGTTTGTGTACCATTTGTCCAGCAAGTTTTCGAACCATTCTGACTTCTAGCACGTCAGGGTGCCTTCTAGCTCATCCGTGCTCCTTCACTTAAAGGCAGGCAACATACACCAGCCTGCACACAAGCTGCAGACATCAGCCTGACGAGAGAATGCTTCCTGGGTATGATTCAGCAGACAATAGTACATAATACTCATCAGTGCTTAAAAAAAGATATTGCCTCAATAAGCAATTTATTGCCATGCAGATGGTAAGAAAAGTTTTATTGAAGCAAGTTGGATTCTTGTTTTGTTTTTAGTACTGATGATGGGCTGCACCAGATGCAGCAACATCTGTTCAACTGACAGGCCAATCCTGAACAGATCTATTCAGAAAAAAGTCCCGGTGATTTCAATGGCACTTATTCCAAGGCAATTTTTATTACAATTGAAATTGCCTAATATAGGAAGGAATGAAGGCTAAGTCTCCTCGGCTGTACTTGCCATTGCTACTTGTTAATACGCACAGAAGAGAAGAGACCTTTAGAGGAAAACTATGTCATAAGTTTGGATTTTATGCCTTTCTTTTCAGTTCTGTTCACAATAAATAGAACTGCCTGGTTGTACCATTCACCTTGCAGATAAAATGTATGCAGAGTCATTGAAAGAAAAGCCTTAATAACAGCAAATTTGATCACCAGCAGAAATAATTAGAATGGAAATTTAGAATTATCTGAGGCATTTTAAACAAGCAAAAATCTCCCAGAATACAAAAATTAGAAGGCCACACGAGCTGAAGAATAAAGTCAAGAAGGAACCTAAATCTGTGGAAATCAAGTAAAATCCTTGTAAGTAGCTATTTTGGTTAGGCAGGTCAGCAGAAGATGATCGGTAAAAGTAAATCAAAACCAGTGAAACAGGAAATCCCCGACTCGGGACTCTGCGCTCCTACAGATCTTTGCCCAGCGACTGAGGGCCCGCTGTTACAAAGGGGACTTGGCAGAGAAGGGGTTTTCAGCTGAATAAATCCTCCAGGAAATTGATCCTCATACACATCAGAGAATATGGCGAAGCGAGTACTATGAAACTCAGAAACTGGAGTCTTCACACTCTTGAGCCCAAGTCCAGAGTACAAATGCTTCGCACACGGAGATGCCTGCCGTGGGAGTGACCCTCCAGCAGGCGCGCCAGTGAACTCAGCTATTGTGTGGAAGGCAGCCTGGAGATGACGACTCCATCTGGTATTCTCCCAGGTCAGGGATTCTTTCTTGCTTTTTCGGTGGGGATATTGTTTTAAAGCAGACCCACCCCAGTTCCCATTTGGTCCCACATGTCTCCCTGCCAAGTCTGAGGATCAAATTCCTTGTTTTAAGATGCAGGAAGAATCCCTTGCACTGCCCAGTTCTGCAATGACGAGCTCAGAAAGAAAATAATTCTCACGACTGCTGCGACAGACGATAACAGAGAAGAATATTTTAGAGGGAACATGTGCCACTGGACCTTCGGTACGGATCGAATACGGCAATTTCCTGAAAAATCAACTTTATCCCAACTTGTGTACAGTTGCCGTTGTCAGTATCCTCCCAGAAATCCAAATCTCTAGCTTGGAAGTGCAGAGGGAGGTCCTGGCAGTGGTCGGGGAGGGGAGCTGCCTGCTCTGAGGTCCGAGTGGATGTGTGCGCGCTGCAGTTGGACTGGGGTGTTCTTAAGGCACACCGATCAGGCTTGCGTCTAGCCTGGGAAGGCAAAGAAACCTGCCAAAGAGGACATCAGCCTGGCCTTGTGAATCTTCAGAACAAGCACCAGCCAATAATGCTTTGTGGGACATACAAACGCCTCAACATAAAATTTAAAACCACGTTCTGAAGCTAAGACAGACTGCATCTCTCGTACCGAAAAAGAAAAGGAAAAGCTCGCGGAGAGGGTCCAGCTCAGACAGCACTACAAGGTTGTTTTTAAGCAAAGCACGTTGCTCCTGAAGGTGCTAGCTGTGCATATTGGCTTACTTTGGGCAACACTGGTGTGTCCCTTTTCTTCTTCTTCTCTGTATTAGGATCATCCAGCAAATCTGGATCAAACGTGTAGAGCTCCGTGAGTTCGTTCATGGTAAAGTGGCGCTCAACCTGCTGCTGGTCGACGACCCGGAAAGACAGCGACTGCTTAGTCACTTGACGATCGTAGATCTTGTCTTCCATCGTTCCCTTAAATACAAAAGGCATGACACTTTATGCCTGCGAAAGGAACTACTTAATCACGTGAAGTCGGTGACTATCATCACGTGATCTGCCGACTTAGTTTTGAGCAACTGTGCCGGGTTTGCCAATTGTGATCTTTTCTGGACGAGGAAGGCCGAGTCTGACCTTGCACACTGACTGCTTCCGAGAAAGGCCGCCTTGCAAGGCAGGGATGAAGCCACAATTCATTCGTCCTGAGAGGATGCTTGCGGGAGCAAGACTGTCGGCACAGCTCACCAACCCTGCACCAATGACACTGCTTACCCGTTCATTCCCAGAGCCAATTGAGCATGCTGCCATTAGCCTTTCCAGCTCCATGAGGCCAAGGACCATCTTATCGAAAGGACCAGGCTTGACCTGAGCCCAAGAGCAGCATTGCAGGCCGTGTTCTCCTTGCCATCATTAGCAAACAGTGGGCCACTAAGAAGCTGCCAGCCAGCTCCGGCAACTTCAGAATAACCAGCCATTCTCATTAAAGTTAAAAAAAGTGACTGGGAAATAGCTGGTTCCTAAAGGGCAGAACCGCTGCACAGCCAAAAGGGGCAGTCAGTAATCATATTATGCACTCTCCCTAGATAGTATTTCAGTGTTTTAGCTTAAGCTATAGTAAAGCTGAGAAGGTTCCATATAGCTTATGGAATGCTTCCATATAGCCTGGAGTGTCTGGTCCTGCCTAATCTTGGAAGCTAAGCAGGCCCGGGCCTGGTTGAAATCTGGATGGGTGACTTACTGTTGTAAACTACCCAGATTGCTTTGGCTATGGGTGGTACAGAAATGTGAATAATAGTAGTAGTAGTAGTAGTAATAATAATGTGGACAGCATAAATAGGTAACATAATGAGAGCCAGTGTGAGGGTAAGCGTGTGAGGCAGGGACTCGGGCGGCCTGGGCTCCAGTCCCCACTCAGTCATGGAGCTGACTGTGTGACTTTCAGCCAGTCACAAACTTTCAGCCCAACCTACCTCACAGGGCTGTTGTGAGGTAAGATTGAGAGGAAGAGGAGAATGAGGCAAGCCCCCTTGAGTTCCTTGAAAGGAAAAAGGCAGGGCATAAATATAATAAATAATACAATAAACAAAGGTAAGTGCAAGATCTTTTTATATTTTCCCGTTTTCTAGATCTTTAAAAAATTCTGATCTGCTTAACAAGCTGCTGGTTTCAAACCTACCTGAGCCAAGAACCGGTACACAAACACTGGTTTATTTTGCCCAAATCGATAAACTCTGAAGATACTCTGGATGTCATATGTTGGATTCCAGGAAGCATCAAAAATAATTACTCTATTTGCAGCCACAAGATTGATCCCAAGAGATCCCGCTTTAGTGGAGATAATAAACAAACGGCCTCTGCAAAAAACACACAACATTTAATTCTACTCACATGTACTCCAGGACAATCAAAACAGCTGCTCAGCCCACCAGAACGTAGAAACCAGTAACACTTTTGTGAGTGTCAAAGCAAGGCACACACTTAAGAAATCCCTGGAAGCTAGTATTGTTGCTTTGTATTTCGGAATGGTTGTTCAACTGGTGGCTCCATATTTTATAACCATGCATGACTTTATTTCACCTTGACCCAAGGTGCAAATAACTAGGCTGCAAGAGGACTACAGTAAAACTTATTACTTCAGATCAGAGAAGGGAGGAAGAAAGAAGGAACAGAAGTGACCATATGGAGTTCCCAGTCACCAAGCCCTGGACTGGCAGGCAGCATGAAGGCATCTGAACCAAGGTGTTGTAAAAATGAAAAGCAAACGACTCTCAGTACGCCAAGGAAAAGGCTGTTAGACTGCTGAAATACATCGGCGTTCTGAAGAAGCCTGCTATACTATACGCATACCACGAACTCCTGAAATGGGACGCTTACCAGCTTGGAGAAAAGTATTTGGTAAAGTGGAGGTGCCAAGCAGCTAAGAGCTTAACAAAAGGCAAGACAACCCAATTAAATTGGCTTGCATAAAATAGCCTGTTACAATGCCAGGACAGTGAGGCAACTGAAAACCAAGACTTGCCTGGGAGGGCTTAGGCATGTTTAGCCTGGACCTGAGAAGGGTGGAGGGAAATATGGCAGAATATCTGGGGGACAGTGATGAAGAAGATGGAGCCGATATACTCCCTGCTGCTCCAGAGGTCAGGAAGAGAAAATGCAGAGAAGCAAATTCCGGCTAAACACGAAGAGAAGCTGCTTAATTGTCAGAGCTGTTCAACAGAGGAACGGACTGTTCTGGGAGCTGGTGGGTTCTCCTTAACTGAGGACAGTGTAGCACAACAGCCGCCTGCCAGGGTGCCACCCTAACTGCCCTGCAAATACTTTTACCCCGTCATTTTCCTCCAGGATGAGCAAAGGGCTGCCCTAGATGGCCTCCGAGGTGCGGCTGTCACCCCATTATTATTTGCACTGAGGTTTCTCATGGAAAAAATACATAAGGGGAACGACGAGACATTATTATTTTTGCTGAAAAGGAAAGTGAGGGCTTCCTGGTTTATTTTATGCACTGTACAGACTTGTTTGTTCTTTCAAAAAAAAAGGGGTGTCTTTAAACTATAAACCCTGAAAATATGAAATGGAGACACAAGAATGTAAGGAGACTCTTGCCATGAATACAGAATATCGAAGTGCCACAAAAGTGGAGAATGCATCTTGGTAAACATTAAAAATGTATTAGGCTGCATTGTTATGAAGCGAACGAAAACAAAAACCCTTTCCAAAATGTGTAATATGACTTAGCAGAGGGATCTTCCAGTACAATTCTCATATACAAAAGAACACTGGTGTGACATATTTATTATGTTCAGATATTGTCCAAATCCACAAAACATGTGCCGAGAATTGCAAGCATCAAAGGTCAGGACATGTGGCAAAGGAAACCCCGCAATCAACGAACTCCATAGGAAGCCTTTAATGTAATGACAAAATGCCTTTCTTAAATGAAATCCGAACATCAAATGCATTTTTTCTCATTAGGGGTGGAAGTAACTAATTGTGCCCACAGCAGGGACCAAACCAAGGCAGGGCAGAGAAAGGACAGGCAAGAACGGACTGGGCTAAACCTTTATTGCTGGCCGCTTGCAATGTGGCTGGAAGGGGAAAGACGGACAACACCGGATGGAAACACGGAACAACTGCTATCCATCTTGCACAGGGCAGGTGCAATGAATACCCCAAGAAGTAAATGCACCACCTCAGGCATGTTAATGCCCAGCGAAGCCCTCGCAAATCACATCCTCAGCGCTTACGCTGGAGAGTGAGGGTGCAAGGACGGGCAACGCAGAGGAGCAGCAGCACGGGGAGCCAAGGCTCCGGCTGGGCAGGCACCAAGGATTACTGCCCAGAGACACGTGCGACACACGCCTGACAAAGGGCTGTGGAACAGACCGTGCGACACAGTGAAAAGAGCTGGCTGCACGTTGTACGTAATTTGCAAATAATATTGTCAATAGTTTGTCATTACTCTTTTTAAAGCTTGCCAAATCCTTGCGCTCGGCTGAGGAGATGCTCCGAGGGCGAAACAGGGTGATGGCACGGAGGCCTGTTTTACCAGGTCGAACAAAGGCAACGCTACGTGAAAAGGACGACTGATCTGGAAAAAGATCCTTAAAATA
The DNA here is from genome assembly GCF_004798865.1 of Varanus komodoensis. Lineage (NCBI taxonomy): Eukaryota > Metazoa > Chordata > Lepidosauria > Squamata > Varanidae > Varanus > Varanus komodoensis. The sequence continues at coordinate 146,516 of NW_025335780.1, forward strand.
ACGCTGAGCATTTTGTGTGAGGATGCATTCCATATCATTCAGTTTTGTTTTCAGTCAGTACCTCATGATTTGGAAGCTTGTGGATGGAGGCAGTGTCAGAGCATCTATTTTGGGTAAACCCCACCAAAATGCTGTATGCTTGGAGGCAAAATGGCACATATATAATGCATGTATACCATGACTATACATCTCATATGTATTATGAAATAACCTAAAAAGCACCCAGAATATACCCATTTTCATGCATATTTTTGTGGACATCCCAACGCTCGGAAAAGAGGTTCGTTACCAGATATGCCAAACCATCTTGGGCTAGCGGAAGCAATGATTTGTGTGTCACGAGATGCTTACCTGACATTAGTGACATCATTAAATTCTTCGGCCCATTTCTTTCTGGACTGAGCATTGGTAGAACCATCCAAACGATAGTAATCAATGTTTCTAAACCATTTCCCTTCACCTGGGAATTCAAAAGGCAAGCTGTTTTATGCAACAGAACAGTAGCACGGGTACAAACCCCACCAGCTGACAGACCAATTCTTTTCAAAAATAATTTATAGAATAAATCAGACATACATATTAGCATATTGATAAGCAGCTCAGACTTCCAGTTCTTCCCACAGGGTTCCCTAAGGGTGTGGGTTAAAGCTCAACAGGAGGTATTTTCTCAGTCCCAGGAATTCCTACTTTTTCCCATGTGCTGAGTGGAAAAAGAACCTGTCCCAGTTTGACAGGTACTATTTTGGAGAATAGGACACAGTCAAAACCTGCTAGAATACAAGGTGAATTAGGAAAGCTCACTATCTAACTTCCACATATGAAACATTTCATTGTAGGAAGCAGGAAATAAATGTTTTAAAACAAGAACCAAGCAAAACAAGAACTTGTCCATTCAACAACCATACTTACCTTTATATATTACAGGTTTACCCTCTTCTTTGTCCCGGTTTGCTAGCTCTAGAAAATCTTCTATCAAATCCAGTGATATCAGAGATTGGCTGAACACTAAACTGAAAGGTGAAAAAAGGCAAAATAATTTTCCATTTCAACATATTTAACTAGCATATCACTTGTCATCACTTCATTACATTAAACAACTTGCTCTAGGAAGGTATTAATTTAAGGAAGTGCATTCCGAAAAGCTAGGTGTTGGCAGACAGGGCTGAATGCACAGTGAGTTTGAGGGGCATGTGTGCCATACCAAGGACGAATGTTTCAGGGTCTTCCTGGCTGGCTGGAAGGACTTACACTTTATCCCCAAGCTCTTCAGCCATGCGAAGAATTTCAAAGAGGAGAATCATCTTCCCAGAATGCTCCAGAACTTCAGCATCTGCTTCAGTGACGAAATCTTTGTACCAATCTGGAGCTGGACTTCCTGGTTCGGAAGAAGAGGCGCCCTTGCCTTGGAGAAACCAAATAGACTTGTTACGGGAAAAAGATCTCTCCTATTCCAAAGCCGAGTCTTAAAACTTACAAAATAGGCTTGTTCTACAGGGGGAAATAATAGATTGCAGTGCTTCTTAGCCAAACTTACATGATGGGCTGGTTCACTGCATCATGCTGTCACTGGAGAGCATGAGCAGGGCGACTCCCATCACCAGGTTAAGGGGAATCTCTCCCCTCCTGTGCACAGGAGAATAGCTGTTGGAAGACTGTGCTAATTGCTAAAATCATTCATCATCTATGTGGAACTGCATGTTCAAAACACCTTCCATACATTACACATAAAAACAGCCCTGTTGGGATACTGGGTGTTGTGTATTTTATAACCTACATTATGGCAATGCATTTAATAGGCCAACCCATAGCCACAAAACAATATGCAAGCTTTTGGCTTTGAACAGGCAAGATGGTAAAGAAAACAGCTGGGACAGGGGATGGGGTGGCTGATGTTCATGCCATCTGCATTGCATTACAATCTCAAGATGTAACGAGAGAGGACTCTGCAGACATCCAGTTTAGACGGTCAGGAGCTGAGAGTTTCGGGCTGCACCTAGGACATTCTCAAAAGCTGTTTGGATAGAAGGAAACAAAGAAACTTTGTTCCTCCCTTTTTAAAAAATATAAAATAAAGCTGTTACTTGGAACTATCTCCATCCTTAGGTGAAACACAGAAGTTCTTAGTAGTTGGAAAAGGACATAAAAGCAGTTTTATCCAATGTAGGATTTATTTTCTTTTTAAGGCAAAAAATATTCAGTAGGTGCATACTGAATTTAGATGCACAATTCTTTGTACCGTTACAAGGTGTTTTGATACATAGATCTGAACTGAATTTGTTCTGGAGAATCCGTAAAGTCCATTAGATGCTTGCCAATCTGGTCATGGACCATAATAAACAGATTTGCATTAGACATGTACATTCCTTTCGCTGTATTGGCACCAGTACTCGCACAAATCCATCTACAGCCTTACAACTTGATACTGGATTCCAGAGTTGTCTTTATTTATGTTACCTACATTCCTCAGTCCGAGTTGTAGTTCTGTGCCTTTAATCTCCACTTCATTAGTGTGTTATATACACACTGATTTATTGTAAATACAGCAAAAGCCTTCTTCCTCTTTGATCTGGCTATTTCCATGGAATTCTTTCCTCGCAATACCTTACAGGTTAATTCAACACACTGACATGCTAAAACCACGTATAAAGCAGACTTGCTGAGGGGAGATCCATCAAGGAAGCCATAAATATTTAAGCAGATACCCCATCACAGTGCAGTAATACCCTTTGAAAGCGGGGGGGGGGGTTATCTTTTTGCTTCCTGCATTTGTGGAAACAGGGTTTGAAACATGCGGAATGCAACAAGGGTGAGTTAACCTCTTCAGCCTGCAGGAAGGAACTGGGACATACAGGCAGAGCGAGGCCTTTAAGCTTTTCAGCTACCTTTTCATTAAAAACAGTTTTACCTAATGCCTGGCACTTCTTCCTCCACATCCTTGCTCTGACAGGTGGCCTGATTGTAAACACGTGTACTCAGGTGTATGTCCCAAGTGTGACACAATCCCAGCCCCGATACCAGAGTAGAGATTAAGAAGGCACGTCAATGTTTTTAACACAAGTCTGCTCCAACCACACCGTATGAAGGGCAGACTAGAGAGGCAAGGTTCCTGCCCACTAAAAAATTATTCAAGTTTTTAAATTATTTTAAAAGCTGACCCTTTCTTGGTCAGGCTTCTTGTCAGTAAGGAGGATCCAACCATTCCCCCAGATAGTTCTGGTTGCTCTCTGTTGATCCTTCTTCAACTTTATGAGGCTGGAAGTCCAGAATGGCACACAGTGTTCCAAAATGTAAACAAGATCATCAAATTATGATGCTACTTAAATGTATCCTGTTCCACCTGCCAGGGTATTTCCACACAATTCCTAATGCTCCTTGCGTTGCTGCTGCCACTGAATTCATTGGTTAAGTGACTGCCTACCATGAGCCCCAGCATTTTCTCCTTCCAGTCTTCTCCAAGCATTCTGCATTAGCTAAAAATTCCTTGTTACCTTCTTCCGTCTTGGCTGGAGGAATGCTGGCTGGTTCTTCCGTGTTTCCTTCTCCGCCTCCACGAGATCTTGAATTCCAGACTTTAATCACTTCAACATCATTATCGCTCCCACTCTCACTGGAACTGTTGTCTTTCTTTGATTTTTTGCCCTTGGTTTTTTTCTTCCTATAAAAAATAGCATGTAATGCTCAGTGCTAAAAACTGCCCGAGCTTTATTTTTTTTTATCGTAATTGCACATCACGCTCGGATTCCACCAAGGTTCACGATTTACGTGGAACACTCCGACTTACTTAGTACATTCTTCGGAGCTTAAGCTCATCGACGTTTCATCCGAATCTGATGCTATGAACTCATCGAGGCTGTCTTCATCAAAATAGCCCTAAAGGGTGGGGCATTTTTACAAGAGGGTAAAAATTAGCCATCCTCGCTTAAGCCTTCAGAATATTTCAGTAAGAGGTTTTAGTAATACCCAGAAAAAATGTTAACGGCCACAATGAAAATAGCCAGAAAAAACCCCCAGCTAGCTATCATACAGCAAAGAAATTTCCATTAATTCAGGGAAACACTCTAGGACTTGGCATGTCTCGCTGAAGAGCTTTTATGAGAGAGACAGATAGATTGATTTACCTTATTTTCTTTGCTAATATAGTCCAGCTGCAGACACCAAGGATGAGTCCAAATTCTGCTTAACATCTGGAAATCCTGGAAAAGTTTAGCTCCAGCTTTCCCTCTTCCACCTTCACTGCTGTTGCCGACACCTGACAAGAGTTCAGAAGTTAAGCTAAAATATTCAGACTTGAAAGAAGTTAGCCAAACAATATTCCCTTTCGTGCCATTCCCCCCACCCCTCCAGATCCACACAGCTTATTCCACAGATGCAACACCACTTCTGACAGAAGTCAGATTATTCCCCTGGCCAATTAAGTGCATTCTTTAATTGCATCCCAAAAAAATCATTCACCTGACGAAGGATCTATTCAGAGAACCACCACGTCTTAGTGAAAACACGGAGCTGAGAATTAGATGACCGAGCTCCCACTGCTGACACCCTTCTGGCTCAGGTGACGGCCACCAGAATCACCCTCTTTATGGCCAATCATTCTGGGAATGGGAGGGGCAGCCCCTCCAACTCCCCACCATGAAAGTCTGCTCAGGACACAAGGTCTTGGCAGGGCACCAAGAGACCCATTAGGCGAGCGAGAAACTGCGAGCTGACCTCTGGAGCATTTGGGACCGCTCGAGAGGCCGGCAGAACACTGTCTGACTTTCCTCCCTGATTCATCCTAACAGCCAAGTGTCCAGGAAGACCCCCAGAAATTCCAAAGGCAGAGATAGAAAGAGGGAGATCTTATCTATCTTTATCACAAAGCTGCGAACTATCAGGCACTCCATCGTGGCCCAACATCTTCCAACCCTTTCTCCCTGGAAAGAGAATGGATGATGTCATCCAAATCTTTGCACATAGCTTGGGGCCAAGGTCAGGCCATGGCTCAGTATCGGACATGCCTCCACGGCACGCAAACCTCAGCAGCTGGGGCTGATGGGGATACAGGGACAGGTCCCTGAAAGGTCCAGAGGCACAGGAAGTCCTGTTCTCTCAGCACCTCCATGATGGATCAGAGGGTCTCCATCAGGAAGTGCACGCACAGCAGGAATTTGATGAGCCACTTTAAATTTAATACGGCTGCCACCGGTTTGTTCTTTCTGGGAACTAAAGAAGAATTAGATACCTTCTCTCCAGATATTTTGCATCTCAGTTCTCCTCAGCCCCAATCAGCATGCCCAATAGCCAGGAATGCTGAGAACTGTAGTTGAAAAACGCCAGAGGGCATCAGGCTGGGGAGCTCTCACTGAGAGAGTCCTCGCCAATGTTTCCGAGATGAAGCAAATCACTTCTGCCAAGTTCCATGGCTTTGCTCATCTTGCGAGGACGGCAAAGCCACAAGACATCCAAGACGATGTTATTGCAACTGTGTTTCTGCATTCCAGGATTTTTCTTTCGTTCCTAGGTGTGTGGGTTGTTGTTTTTTTTACTCACTCACTCCAAATAAAGTTTTGGTGAGCTTCACGTGGCTTTTTACAAATAACACTCCACATTAGTGTGGCTTAGGTCCCCAGAACTACTTCTACTCTGTGCGGGGTCCAAGTGTCGCGGAAATAATGCTAAGCAAAGACCACGCCAAAGGAAAGCAAGCAGAAGTTCTATGGCAGTGTGCATTACGCACACAAAAGGCAATCACTGCGCCCTGGAAAAATTCCTACAGGTGCCCATGCCTGGTGGCCCCTCCCTCAAGGGAGGATCAAATTGATTGGAGGCTGTTTATCAATCGGCGAGATGGGACGCCCTCCAACACATGCAGGAGAAAGCAGCACTGAACACGCAGGGTCTGCAAATTTAAGGCGTGTGCCCAAGCTGACGAGATTGGCCCAGGGATGAGCCTCCAGGCCAGTCAACGCAAACGAGAGAGGAGGAGGAGACACATGAAGTGACGAGGCAGCGTAGTAAGATGCCTTACCTGTTAAATGATCCAAGTAGTACTGGTACAGTTTACACTGAAGAGGAGTCATTCTAACAGCTAGCACATATTCATACTTTGGTGGCAGGAACTTTGTTAATGCTGTATAATCCTTCCTCTGCATTTAAAAGAAGGAGCCAAAGTATTGTCATGGGGAAGATTATCGAAGTACCTAAATGCCTCCTCAAACCTAAGCTGCACAAAACAAGCTGTAATTCAGTGGAATACGACTTTGTGGAGGAGCCTGCTATCTCGGAACAGTAGGAGCGTGCATCAGTCGCCTGCGGGTCTTGCCCTGCCGCAGGAGTGTTGGTCGCACAGAAGTGCACATAAGCTGGCCAGTAACAGACCTGCGATGCAGACAAAGCTGAGACTGGAGCCTCGTTCAGAGGGAGCGCTAAATTAGGGTCCAGCGCCATGTGCATGGCTCGAGCCTGTGACCTGCCTAGCATGGCCCAAAGCAGGAGCACCAGATTCTTACAATCTGTTTTCAACCAACCACAGTTTATTGTGATGCCCACGCCCTGAGCTGTGGTTAATCTTAACCAAGGTTTAATGAAACAAACCAAGTTTAGAACGACGATCTGAAGTTGGCTTGTTTCAAGTAAACCATGGAACCTAAGGACACCCACAAGTTTGAACACAAATGCGGAGCTCAATTAAAATGGGACAAAAATGTCCAGTCTCCTCCAGACTGCACCAAAGAGTCCCAGCGTCCTTCTTGTAATTCTAATCCCGACTTTAGCATGATGTCCCATCCTGTGGCATGTCCCACCCTGTCTGCAACCCGATCACCACTTAAAGCAGACAAGTGGGAAGAGGAAAAAGAAACAAAGAGAAGAGTAAAGTTTAAAAGTTACGAGGATCCCACATTATAGGCAGGGATGAAATATAGGTATTAAGTCTTTTTATACGCTCTGGATTAAAATTTCTTCCATAGCTATTATTCAATAATTTCAGGCCACCCCGAGTAACCACGGCCAGCAGGATCTACATTTTAAAGTGAAGGAAAATAATCAAATGGATGTGGGCAAATCAAAGTTTTTTTCACTATTTCTTTTTCATCAGGAATGATGGCCTGCTTGTCAGAGGAAAAAGTATAACTTTGTCAAGAGAAACAGACTATCAAAACACAAAGGCTGTTTAGATTTATATTTCCATGTTACGTATTTTTACTTCTCACATCGCAGAAGGACTGAAATAGAAAAATCCACCTACCTGAACACATCCAGCTAACATTTCATACAGAATGTGGGCACGCTTTTTCATCACCCTAACATCAGCCAGGGTAGAGTCAGCACATTGACCATTCTGGATGGGATTTATGAATCGATTTCGGAACTCCTTAATTGATCCAAGCAAATTCTCCTTGATAAAGTTCACCATGCAGTGATCTGAGGAACCACAAATTAATCGTCAGCTATTCCATTTTCTACAGAAGAATACTCCCTAGGGGAGCATCTAGTTAAAATGGGTAAGCCTGCATCTGCCGTGTCATTTTCTATTTGGGTGGGCTGCTCTGGAAAGACAGATTATAAATAAAAGAAATATTTGGCAAGTGAGATCATGGCCAAGATTGCAAAGAGAAAGTGACTACCTGTTTGAACAGGCACTTCGGCCACAACTGTGCACCATGCATGTGCAGTGATGATCCAAGAACCCCCGCGGGACCCTGCAGGACCCCCCTTTCCACCAGCAGCTCCTTGCCCAGTGCAGAACTCTTCCAGTCATTCTGCAATTTAGTCCTACCATCTGCGGCTAAGGGAAGCCTTCGCATGCCTTGCCCACAAAGGACCTGGCCTGAACCCTGCCGGAGGGCAAACTACTCCAAGCGGGAGCAGAGCTGAGCGAGCAGGGGAACAGCATGCCCAGAAAAACAGGGATGCAGAAGCAGGCTGGAGGAGGGGCACGTGAGGATTCTCTGGACCCTGCCTGTGCCGAGCTCCCCGAAGGCACCCAAGCAGCAGCCCTGGTCTGCCCAAGAAGGCAAGACAGCACCCCCTCCGAGTATGTTTGGTCCATGTGCCAACATAATCTGCACTGGCTTCTGACCACCGATGCACGATCGGCATCCATAGGAGGGTTGCAAAGGATGAAGAACAGCAATGCTTATTCTCTTCTTCCACTTCAACAAACCCATTTTCATATTCTTGAAGCTGCAGACATGGAGAAAAGAGAAGCTCGGGCTTTGGCTCCTGCTCAAAATGTACTTACACTCTATGAGGTTGTTTTGCAGTGGCGTCCCCGTAAGAATAATTCTCCTCCTGGATTTTATAGAGTTCATAGCTTTAGAGACAGCAGAAGCTTCGTTTTTTAGTATGTGCCCTTCGTCACATACAACAAAATCAGGGCCTGGTTTTAAGAAAAGCAAACACCTCTTTAAACGCGTTGCATTGTCTGCACCAAGAAGACAGGCTTCCTACGTGCCCAGCACACAGGTGTCACCTCTGACAGGTGGGATCCAGCAACACCCACACGTGAAAGGGCGACGCACACGCCCCTTGGGATGTGGCTCTTCCAACTGCCTAGACCCAAATAAGCATTGCTGCCGCATTACGATGCAGACCGTGAGCCTGGAAAGGACAGGCCAACTCTGCCCTGCAGCGCTAGGCTGTTCATTCCCGCACACAGATAGAGTGAAAGATCTCTGCCCATCTGCATGCAGCCCCATGCCACAAAAATGTTCGTATTTGGCGGCCTCTGACAAGTGGCTATTTGTATCCCATATGCATACTGTGTCTCCTTAGCAGGGCAGAGGAATACTGGCTCCGTGGCACTTGCTTTGTGCTATTCCACTGAGGAAAGCGGCACTGAAGGTGGCCCAGGTCGAAACACAGGGTACAAACTACAACAGCCTCTGCCCGTTTCCTTATATATCACCAAAGCATTGATTATGCAAGTTCTCTCAAGTAACGACGCCCGGGACCAATTTATAATCTCAGGCTGCAGCACCATCTGCTGGTGCTTGAAAATAAGGACAGATTTCAACGTACATACAAAAATCATGCTTGATGTTGCTTATTCTCAGCAATGTTTGAGCCAGTCCTTTAAATCAAGACAGTGCTTTGGTATGCCATTTTTACCATCTGCTCCGGCTGGAAGGAAATTCCCACTGGGGAATGCTTTTTCAGGCCTATCAAGGACACTGTGCTGTGCCACAGGGGCACAAACATGCAACACTGGCCATTCGTTTACAGGATTACCTTGCAAACATTTTACTATATGCTTTAAGGGGATGGAAAAGAGGGGAAATGTTTTACTACACTCCAAGACTCTGTCTCCCTAAACAGAGCAGGGAAGGGAGAATGTCGTTTCACCCCTTCTGAGATGCTGTCAGCCCCATGCAGGCTCTGGATTGGACTTCAAGGTTGTTCTTCCGGGTAGCTGGAATCCTGAACAAAAGCACCCCTCCCAGGGGGTTGGGAAACACACAGTGTTATTCTGTAGAATGCGGTGGGGTGATATGGGCCAAATTGCCTATAAGCACCTGGAGAGGCTAGATTCAAAGGGATTTCACAGCTCAGACAGAAACAGCCAATTTAATACCCCTACAAAGGTTTAGGTATTAAACCATTTTCATTGCCTTTTGACTTGCCTGGCAAAATGAAACACCACTGGCTTTGGAGAGGACGCAGGTGGAGACAGATATTAAGAAAACTCAAGCCAGTTCTTAATATTAATCAACTGGAGATAAGAAATTCAAAGCAAAACATACAATAAGGGAAAGGGAAAGGGCAATCCCAGGATTCAAATGATCTTTGCAACCCTGTTGAGACTGTCGAGACCAACGAATGACTGGGGAGGGTCAGGGTGTCCTCTCGCCATCACAACTGGACCTTCTCAGGGTACACCAACATTCTATTCCCCTTCAGAGGAGGAAGGCCTCTCTGGAAGGAAACGCATGCATTCCGCAAAGTTCACAGAATGCAAAGAGGCCACCTGAAAAGCAGCAGCAGCAGCAGCGCTGCAGAATTTCCTACTTCCAGACAGGTGTTGTTTCACGAAACTAATTAGCACCATCAACGTGCACAGTACAAACTGGGCAACGGACACAGATGCAGTAGTTTAATCTGCAACGCTCCAATTAATTATCTTCAGGTCACTATCCCTAGCCACACTTAATTATTCAGGCTTATTTTTTTTTCCTCCAACAAAAATGGAGGCAGCTGCCAGCAGCCTGTTCCTTCCAGAGCCTCTGTGAATTCTCAGCAAGGAAGCTGCATTAGTGCCCTCCCAGGTGGATGCTTGCCACCTGCTCTCCTGCTGCCACCGCTGCCCCGACAGCAAAGGAAATGGCTTGTGCACTGTGGGGTTGGGACTTTCTCTGTGCAATGGAAACAGCACGGCCGCTGCGCTCCCCCCGCCCCCACCCCTTTCCTCCCCGGTATTCCTTCTTCCCTTCTTCATCCACAAACATCCGGGAGGAGCTTGGCTTCTGACAGAGAATCAGGGGGAGCGTGAAGACAGGTGGTGGATGCTCTTGGCAGGGGAAGGGGCATGTGGAGGCCAAGTCCTGCATGTGTCCCTCTCCTGTATCACTCAGTGCAGGGGCTGCAGAGTGAGAGACCAAGCAGTGCCTAGACGAAGAGCTGTGGAGCGCCCTGCAAACCACAATCCACCCGAGAATGTGCCTTGCTCCACAGAGAGAACACTTTCTGCGATCCAAACAGTATTCTGGCTTACCTGGATCAACCAGTGCTTTGATAAATATTTCTTTGAGCTTTCGGCTTTTTACATTCCTCCCTTGTGCCAGGTTCCGGTACATCTCATAGCCGATGATCATGACACCGCCTTCTTCCTGCCATCGTTGCAGCATGTAGCTCCTCTCTTGAGGGCGTTTCACTGTGGCTAGTTCACAGACCTTGTGGGGGGGGGGGGGATATAGTTGTTCAGCATCTAGCACGTTCCCAATGCATGCCCAAATTATGAAATTGCTAAAATCAATGCACCTGGGGAGTAAACTTCTTATAAATTCAAAACAATTGTGGACAACCTCTGATCACAATTAAAACTCAACATGCAGGCACTTGACAGGCCCATTTTAAATAGCAGATACCTCCAATTTCTCATCATCCTCTAAGCCTTCTTGCCATTTCTCAAATTCATTCAACCAGTTCAGGGCCGTGTTCAGGGGGCAAACAACAAGGGCGGTACTGAAATCCAGTTTATCACACAGCAGAATAGTATGAAGAAAGCTAACTACCTTCAAGACAGAAAAAGGCAAGGAGATGAGAATTAATTTTCACATCAGTACATTTCAAAAAACCTTTCCTTTCCTTGTTTTAAAAGGCAGCTAGTCATCCAGTAGGGGCAAGACCAGTTGTTCATATTGGCTGAAACCCAGTAATTCACAATTCTCACTTTAACGCAGCATGTTTCTCTCCTCCTCCTCCCCATAACTGCCCTCCAACCTGGTTCCAGAGCACCCCCCACAAAAACAAAACAAAAAAACCCCTTTCCAGAGCAAATTTGGAGGATGCACCACCAGCTGTGGGGAAGGGAGCATGAGCCTGTGTCCTCATGCTGCAAGGGCAATACTGAACGCAATCTATTCGGTGTAAGCATTTACTTCTTTTACTCTGCAAATCAATAATCTTATCCGCATGTTAATTTGCACTATGTGTGTTGTACACAACCGATTATCTCCTCTTCCCGTTTTGTTCTTATATGGCAGACTTTCCCTAAGTAATTAAGCAGACTGCCAAAACTCTGCTTAACTCTCTCCAACAGGCCAAGTTTGAGCACAGGAGGGCACGAAGAACTCTGGGTCTTTAAGAAAAGATGCACTGTGCTAAATCTATTCCAGCCAGGGTCAGGGGCCCAAAGACCCAATACACATCCCCTGTAAGCACTCAGAGCAATGCGCACGCGGCTATTTCTTAGTGGATCTCGCACCTTTGCCCACAAGCAAGAACACTTATGAAGAAGCAGAGGAGGAACGCCAAGCACGGGATGCGTCGATTCCATCGAGGAAGCCGCAGCCTTGTGTTTGCTCAAATGCCATGGCATTTTGGAGAACACTTATTCATAGGGTTACCGTAGTCAGAGGGGACTTAGCAGCATGTAACAACATGAGGAAGCTAAAAAAGAAACTGGAGGTGCAAGTCCCGATAGCTGGGGGGAGCCCCTCACAACGCGGGATCTTGTGGATTTAAGAGGAAGATGCTGGAGGGAGCCAGGCTGATCCCTGGCTTGAAACATACCTGCAAGGTCTTTCCCAGACCCATACAGTGGGCAAGAATGCATCCAGAGCCTGCAGATTTCCTTGTTTTTTTCACAGATTCACAACAGCAATCCCACATAAATTGAACACCTAGAAATCATATTTTTAAAAGATCCTTAAAATGTAGCAATCAATGATCAGGCAAGCATTTACAGCTTTCATTTCCAGCAGCAGAGATAAGACGCTGCAGCACCCAACCAGTTCAAAATGCAAACCCATCAAAATCCAGCTTTTCAAGAACAAAGAGCTGGTCATATTGTCTTACCATCTACTTGGTGTGGCTTCAGTTTTGTAACTATGTGTTTGTGAACCTGAACTAACGGTTCTTTGGTTTCTTCATCTTCATCTAAAACCAGCTTAGTTGTAATTGGACATTTCATTGGCGCATCTTCTATTTCTATCACCTGGAAATAAAAAGTTTTGTGCAAACAGTTCAAGCTGTTACAAAAACAACAAAGTTACATAGAGTACCACAACACAGAGACCTTGTACTAAAAACCAGGATTACTTTTTCAAATCTCCAATGCCATGTCATATAATATAAAGCTTGCAGTAAATACAGTACTCCCAATAGTTGTCTCGCTATATACATATATATATATATATATATATATATATATATAAAGAAAAAAGTACTTCTCTTAGCTTCTCCCTTTCACGCTCCCTCTCTGCGATGCGTTTTCTTCTCTCCTCTTCTTCTTTCAGTGCATTTTGGGTTTCTGTTCTGAGCTTGTCATCCTTAAGAATTTTTCGTATTTTTTTCCTGCCTTTCCCAGGAGATTTTGAATCATCATTATCATCGTTCTCAGAATTACTCTGTAAAAGTCCAAGGAAAATACTGGTGAAAAATCTACTACCTTTTAATATTGTTAATGATCATTTCATATAAAATGTGGTAGAAATGTTACAAGGAAGCAAAACAATATTGTTTATCTCAACAACTTAACTGTTTTCTGTTCTTTTAAAGTGCTGCCAAATATTGGTAACATGAAACACACAGTGGCACTAACGGAATGAAACGCATGATGCAACTTCAGAGCTCACGATGTCATGTCTGGTTTGCTACCAACTAGCAGTCTCCAACTGGGCAAACGGCTAATGTAAATTGCATTGTGCTGGCATAAACTGCTCTTGCAGAACATTAATAGTATTAGCTGGCAAGAAGATTTCCTGGGAAATTTGTGCATCATTTAATGCCGTTGGTGCTGTACTGGAGTAGCTCAGGCTAGTGTGGTGTAATTCGCATTAGCAGCAGTGCTCTGGCCATTGTGTTGCAGGCTGTTCCAAGTGAAAATTAGGGCCAGCATCCCAGGGACTGACAGATATCCTTTCTGTTTGATAGCACCCGACCTATCCTCAGTGTTGTATCATAAACTGCTCTAGAAATCTCCCATGTTACAAAAGTGGTTTACAGTTTAGGAGGAATTAAAAGGGGAGACAAGAAGTGCAAATCTGAACTCATTCAGAGAATAGACACTGAAATATGTGGAAGGAAAAGGGAATTTTTAAAATGGCCACAAAAATGACTATCATAGAATATTTTGATATGATTATCAGAGATCATTAACCAAATTGAATCTACTATCTAAATCATTTCATGGAAACAGCAAGGGACAGACCTTAATGAGGTGCTTTGCCCAATGCTAGTCTGGTTTCCTCCCAACTCCCTGCAGTATTAAACTGCTTTTGAAACCTCACTCAGTTTCCAAAGGAGCCCATGCGGTGTTGGAGATGTGCGAGGTGGCAATCTAAAGGATCCGCTGACATCCAGAACAGTCCTAGTTCCTTGAAATCACAAACTGGGGCCATGTTTCTTGGAGACCTTTCCAGCAGAACCGCACAATACCTTGTTTTCACTAGATGAATCCTCCTGGACCTTGATGCGCCGTCTTTTCTTTTTCTGCTTGTAACTCCGTTGATTTTCTTCTAATTCAGCCTTTTTGGAAGATCTGAAAAGTTGATGCATTTTTTTTAAAAAAGTCAAAAAGAGTAAAGGAAATAACAATGAACTTTCTTAGCCCATTTTACTGACCAGTGCAAACAACTATATCTTATTCCTAATAAAAGCAATTTTTAAAATGCAGAAAGTATGGCTGAAGTATCTACTTTTTCTTTATGAACTAATTAACGCCTGTATTTCATCTACATTAGTACTTGGGAGTACATAAAAATGATGGCCTCTCCTTTCCTACCTTGGTCTTTGCTCCACCAACAAGTGAACAACCCAACCGACCAGAATGAACTACCTTATTCTTCACAAACTTGATTGGAACTCACTTGACATCATTTCTAATTTATACGTGGGGCAGCTCCATGCTCTCATGCCACAAAAAGACAAACAGCAAGAGCAGAACTCTGCAAAATCTCTCCCTTGGGCAGAGGGCTGGGGATCATACATGGACAAGCACAATGTGCAGGCGGATGCGGGAGCAGTCAGAAGCCAGTTTCTGCTAGCACCCCATCCCTTGAATGAACCGAATTAAACGGCTGCATGCCACCCCGTATTTTCAAGTCAGACGTCGTTGCTGCTATATATATTTGGGATGAACTATTCCTACTTTCAAGCCTAATGAACTGTTAACCCGAGTGCATTCCTTGATATTATGTCTTATACTAATTTACATACAAATAGCGATAGACACCAATTAAATGAATTGTAATTCAGTGATTAATCTACTGGCTAAATGTGCAAGCACTCCCTACATGCTGCTTCGTATTTAACAAGAAGCTGTTGCAGGTTAATTTCTCTGCGGGGTTCTGCACTGCAGAGCCAGCTGGCACCCCTGAATTCAAGCCACGGCGGGGGCATCCCAGTTTGTGGTTGTGCTCATGCCCACTGAAGGTGGGCTGCTGGGGGCTGAACAAGCTCCCTGCAACTCTAGAGCAGGCCAGGGGCTCTGGGCAGGCTGCCAAGCACAACCGCCCCCCCCCCCCCCACCATGCAGGTTTCACTTGCAAGGGTGAGCTGCGAGCACTTCCACTCCCGCGGCACCACATTCCACTGCACTGACGTGGAATTCGTGCTGCACTCCTTTTTCTTCTGGGAAAAAGAGTATCGTTCCCTTCCCCATCCCATCTGTACATAAAAGTATTCTGTCTTGTGGCACAAGCGCCATCCTTTAAAACAGCAGCAGCGTCTTGCACAAGGATGCTTACCATTCTGGGCAGCTTGAATGAAAAGCAGACCTGACCTGTTCTCATTCCCTTGTGATTCCCTACTATTCTATTTCCCCTGGAATGCTTCCGATTCACCCCACCTTTGTCTACATTTCCCAAATGGGTGCCCTCCACAAATTTTGGACTAAAACGCTCAGGATTCCACTACATGCCCTATGCACATCTGTGCTACCAGGAAAGCAAGAGAAAAAAATTAATGAGGAACCACATCTGAGCACACACAAAAATGACACCTTGTTCTAGGACGCTGGTCATCTTCAGATTCACTGACGTCTTCGCTGACTCCAGATTCGTTTCCTTCTGAGTTACCTGAATCCTCACTGCTCACTTTCAGGTTAAACAGACATCAAAAAATACCATGAACAGCTTTTGTAGTTAAATGTCGACTATGTGTCAACACTTTCACAGGCGCTAGTAGAACAAGGTAAATATAGAACTGAGACTGACAATATGGCAACACTAGTAGCAAAAGAGAACGTGGAAACTGTGTCATTTGCTGGAAGCTCAAAGAAGAAACATTTCTTTTTATTTATTTTTCAGGCTGGGGAATTCTGATGATCTGGGGCTTGAGACTACTGCAACAGCACACAGCAGCTAAGTGGAGAGAGAGGAAGTACTGTTGTTTCGAGTGGTATAAGATTGTCAGCACAATCAGGACCATACATTACAGGTATAGGTAGTTTAAAGCAAAATTATAAATTCCAGCAAGCAACAGAGTTCTTAAATGGGTGGCAACTTAGCTTGCATGATGTAGCGACTCACCCAGCGACTAGCACCCCGAATTGCCCGGGGTGAATTCTGCGGACGACTGGGCTCGCAGTGGGCTGTCCAACTCACTCCTGTATTCTTCCGAGGGGTTCCCTCCTCGATGGCACTGTGAGCATTTTGCATCCCCAAGGCCACCCCCCCATAACTCTTTTGAGTATTGCCAACGTTTGAAGTGACAGACAGCTACAGCCCCCCTAACCTGCCTAAATGCAGGGTTTTAATTTTTTTCTCGTAAGCCACCTTGAGACCTCGGTGGTGGGCGACATATAAATGGGGGGGGGGGAGATGGGAAGACAGATAGATAGATAGATAGCAACAAATGTGCAAAGGTGGAGCTGCACACTTGCCCGGCTCTTCTGCAACTAATCAGAGCAGGCATGGAGGTTTGGTGTTCAAAGTAACACTAGAAGCTCCTTCGGGTTCACCTGGACCTTCCCCTCGGAATTCACACAGATGACTGAACTGTCCTGGGATGACGCCTCACCGCAAGCTCTTGGCCAGCCAACCAAGCGGCAAGGAGCATTTTACCGCACAGCAGTTGCCTGAAAGGGCTCTCTCAGGCATGCAGGCTCACAAACGCTTAATACCTTTCCTTCTATTTCTGCGTTTAACATCCTTTGACTCCTTAGATTTTCCTTTTTTCTCTTCCTCAGACTCTCCATCACTCATTGACAATTTGTGTCTTAACAACCGGTGTTTATGCCTAGGTTTCTTAGCCTCTTCATCATTTGAATCAGAGTCCGACTCGGAGTCAGAATCATCTTCGTGTTCATTCTCTTCTGTTACAGAAAAAGAACATCATAACGCTTCAGTACATGCGAGGAACATTTCCAGCTTGATGCCAGTAGCATGGGCAGAGACATCAACCCAACACGCACTCTTGGCACTGCGAAAGACTCGGAGAACAACAGCTTGTTTGCACCATGCTAAGGGTACTGCAGAAGTAAGTAAGCTATGCTTAAGAAGCCACCAAAGGATTTTAGGCACTGATAAATTCAGGTGGCCATGATGAGCAGTATAGCTATCTTAGCATTCTGGTCATTACCAAAGCCCATTTGGGTTCAGCGATTAGTAAGTTTACCCATTTGGTAGCAAAGGGTGCACTGTTCATTTGCCTCTAATTAAATACTTCAAAAGTACAATGACTCTAGAGAATGCTCACCATTTTCGCCAAGATTTTCGGGTTGCCTTCCTTTCTTCTTTTTCCCATCATCAGATTCTTCAACAGAAGAAGCATCCTCCTCTGAGGAAAGATTGGCTTTGATTTCTTCTAAAAGCATTTTCTTGGCAATTCTTTGAAGTAAAACAAAAAAGGTGCATTCCATTGGTTCACCAATAAGAATCAGTAAATGACAAACGTAATTGTACAACAGCATTAATCAGGTATTTCAAGAGCAAGAGTTAAGAACTTGGCTAGAGTCCTGGATGGAAACAAACCATGTTGGCAACAGAAGAGCAATCTGGTGCCTCAACCTGCTGGTGGGAGAATGAGGTCATTTCATTACCATGGACAAAGGCATTAAATATTTGCACATTCTTATAGTATACTGTTGCGGATGTAGTTCCACCACATGGTTAAACTTTCATTTGTCTCCCATCAGTCTGTCTTCCTTAAATGTAGAGTAATATTAGCTGAATATCAGAATCCCACATCAGTCCTGGTAGCCTCCAAAACACAAAGTGAGAAACACATCTTTAAAAGAAAGAAGGCACTGGCACGCTCCGTGCACCACACCTCCGTGCCACATCACAAGCTGCTATTGCCAGTCCTCCCCATCACCAAGGGGTCCGAGGATGCTGTCCAAAGGAAGCCAGCACCAAAGTCAGTGGGGATGTGCCAATATGCTGGCACACGTGTGCGACCGCAACTCCCGCAAGTTGGAGTGGCTAAACAAACCACAGGGCTGCTTGTGTGTTTGTCAGAAACTATGAACTAGGACTTCTGGCTTATGTCACCTCAGAACAGCCAGAGCTGTAGGTCAAGAACAAACCACGGTTCGTGACTTTGGCTTCCCCAGGAAGACACAAGGGAAGTTTGCCATTCACATGTCATAATAAACAAACCACAAATAGCCATTGCTTTGTTAACCCATTAGAATCGGGTGAGTCATTTGAGATGCACACCCTTCTCCTTTCTATTCTGGTCCTCAGTCCTGCTTTAAACAATACTTGTTTGATGCCATTAAAAAAAACAACAACATGGCAGTGCAAACTATTAGGACCCCAAGCTCGCACAATTCTTGGGGCAACCATTTGAAATCACACCTTTTTTTGTGCCAAGCAGGCCAAAATGACCAGCGGCAGTACAGAAAGACAAACGCTCTTTCACCCGCTCACGGGGAGATGGCTCTGGTGGGCGTGGGTATGACCCCTTGTAAGTCCCGTTCAACGTTGGCAACACTCACGTGGGACTTCCCAGCGTATGTTAATACGCCCTGCTGGTATCATACGTGACACCACCAGTCCATCTCATCTTGGGGCAAGAGAATTAATATTTCGACTGTACATTTATCTGCCCCCTCCAATTACAATTGGAGAGTGACAGAACTCTGAAAGAACTCTCTTCATGTACAGTACAATACATGCTTCAATGAATCATGATGTAAAAAGTCAAAAAAGACTTGTTAGGGCTTGTCCACAGTTTAAGCAATCCCAGCTGAATGATTTCCTATATTTATACAATTGACTAGTGAAGTTTAGAAATTTGAGGAAGCTAATGGGCTCTCTTCGATGCCGTACTGAAGCATGTTATTCTCAGCTTTTCTGTGTTTTGACCATATGCTAAGAATTGTACATGTACATGTTCTCAGAAATAAAAAATGCAGCCAGTTGATTTGGTATTGGTCTTAGCAGAGCTCATGCAATGCAGGCTGATTTTGGAAACTCTGATTCCATCAGCCCCTCTTGGTGTGGCATGGGAATGTCACTGAGCCCAAAACAGACCCAAATATTGAGCCTGGCACAGGCATTGATTCCCAATAGTATTTATTTGGAAATTTGTATGCTGTCCCATTCGCATAAGCCTCAGGACGGCTTCCAACATCATAAATAAACAGTTATTCAGACAAGAACATATAAAATCTGGATTCATTCTGGCTAAAAGATTTTAAAACCAATAAATAATATTAATAATTATTAAAATATCATTTAAATAAAAAGGTTTTGGCCTGGTGCCGAAAAACAAATAACGGCGGCACCAGGCGGACCTCTCTTGGGAGCGCATTCCATAAGTAACAGCAGAAAAGTAACAGCAGAAAATGCCAGCTTAACAAAACTTTATAGCAAGTCCATCACACTAGAGGATTGATGAAGCATAAAAGAAAATACAATTCAAAAACATTGTCTATTTTATGTCCAATGTTAATAAAACACTTTGTATTTTGTTAAATATATACATTGTACCAGGAAGCCAGAAAGAACAGCATCCAATGCTTTTACAGTAATTGTGCTACTTAGAAGCCGAAAAGGGAATCACGACAAGGATTGTTTTAAGTGGAAAGTTACCTGCATATACCGTATTTTTTGCTCTATACGACGCACTTTTTTCCCACTCAAAAGGGGAAATGTCTGTGCGTCTTATAGAGCGAATGTGTGTGTGCAGCAAGTCTGTCAGATGTGCAGCCCATGGGGAAATGATGGGGAATGTGCCCGTGATTATGTGCCCATTTGATTCAGAATATTTTTTTTCATGCTTTCCTTCTCTAAGAACTAGGTGCATCTTATGGTCAGGCGTGTCTTATAGAGCGAAAAATACGGTAGTTTGTTACCCGGTGTGATTCAAAGTTCCCCAAAGGATATGCATTTTTTCTGACATCCTATTCTCGTTGTCCTAAACAAGCAGTAAATACAGCTTTGTGTCCCTGCTTGGCCACCATCCATAGCTAATGTAACACATTCAGCTTGGTAGGTCACAAACTGTGCAATGTGTGTTAAGGAGTACAGAAAGGATATATCAGGAACTGAACCATGGTGACCAAGAAACTGAATGGAAATGAGAATAGGGTAAGAATAGTCATTCCTTGTATATCCTCATTTCTTAAAATTTAAACCTAATCACAGAAAAAAGTTTTTGTTTTGCGTGAAAGTTCCTCTGGTGCAAAGGAAGCCTGCAACTGGCTCTGACCTGGGTCCTATGGAGCCAAGAAGACCAAGCCACATAACTGCATTAATTAGGTATAACAAGCCACGTTCATTTTCTGCTTAAATCTTTGTCCAGATTAGGAAAATGTAGCATTTAGAATGGGCACAAGCTTTTTCCATCTTCTGCTTTAGTTTAAAGCAATGAAAATCTTTTTCAGGCAATGTTCAGGTTCCAAAACAAGAGATTTAATAATTTGTACTCAGGAAGAGTAATCTACCTAAGTTATAGGTGATACAAAAATGTTTGTTCCTATAATTACATTTATTTTGACTCTTGTAAAGCCATCCAATTCAGGAAAAGCAAGTCGCTTAGGGGAGGGGCACGACATGCGCACAAGTGGATGAGGCCCCACAGCTGAAATCTGTGTCCTACCGCAAGAAAACTCGAGAACAGACTGTCCTCACGTCTCTACCTTGAAACTGGCCTTGGTATATTCTGCTGCAAGGGATGTGCATAATTTGGCCACACACACAATACAGCCCTATCTTGATTAGGGCCTTCTGATGCCTCGCCCACCAAGCGGTCAGGTCAGTACGGAGGAGATCCAGAGGAAGTTAGTCATGAGATCTCACTGAGTGTGACATGCCCAGCCTCTGCTGAACCCAGCAGTACAATTTTATCGTTTTAAAATAAGAGTTTTGATTGTTGAGACGTTCCACAAAGCACTCATTTGCAATGCGTGTGCAAACAGTTCCTGATTCTCCCAATGTCCTCCACATGTGTTGAACTACAACTCCCAGCATTCCTGAAAAGTGGCTGTGCGGCTGGGGGCTGATGGGTGCTGTAGACCAAAGCATATGGAGGGCATCGAGTTGGAGAATGCTGGCCCAGGATTCACCAATTGACCAAAATGGCACTCGCTTGGCTGTTTTCATGGTTAGAGCCTAGGGCTACCTCGACTTTTCCCCAGGAGCATTGCCTTTAGGACATCCACATTCATTACACGTGCAGGACTGAAGAGAAGCTATCCTTTGCTCCCTTTCAGATCTTTTTCAGCCGCTTGCACTGTTGCTTCAATGGCAAAACCAACACGCTTGCTACTTTCCACAGGCACAACTGACTCCTACAACCAGACAAACCAATGTAATACACATTAGATCAAGGGAAGGGGAGTTTTGAGCAATTCTGCCAGTGCCTGGGCATGAATAAAGCAGGTGCCATAGCTGGAAAGACAATGGGAAATCTTGAACGCACACACACGTTTCTGGGGTATTAACAACTCAAACTAGGGTCGATGTGCATGTTACTCTACAGTTGCCCAAAAGAACCCAAAACATAAAGAAAACTGCAATGAAGTACTAAAGACACACCATTTTAACTGATGTGCTGCTTTTAATGATTTTAGCCTTACCTAGGAGACCACAGGACCATTAGGCTGAGGATTATGTGGCCCAAGTTTCAGTACGAATGGAAATAGCTTATTTAATCCCTATAATACTTTAGCAGAAAAATGTGTTTTACATTTCTTAAATTAAATGCTTGGACGAGAAACATGTTTTACAAAAATTTATTGCATCCATCAAATACTTCAAAGGCATTGTGCATGAATACACTATGAATCTCTTAATGAACAAAAGTAACTCCAAACATATTAAAACATCACTATTTAAAAGTTCAGACAAACCGATAAGAAACAAATACACACCACAATGAATACAGCACTGTCTGTTATATTAAGACCCACTAAAATATTGCACTTTGGCAAAAGATATTTTAACATTTTAATAAGAGACATGTTAAAAATGATTTATCCAGGAAAAGAAAGTTTTAAGTACAACTGTCCAAGCTGTATAACATTGCCACAAAACTCTAGCATCCTTCTTTGGCCTGATAGAAGTGGGTATTTTGTCCAAAACAAGCAAGCAGCAGTTAAACTGCAACCCATAAGCGCATTTAAAGTCAGGGATTTGTTCATCATGACACAAGATCATTCTGTAGAGCCCGCCATGGTCAGGGACCTAAGCAGCTCCACATGTGGGCAGAAACCACTTCGGTTTACGAATGAGGGGAAGGGAGTATCTCAAGTGCCATCCCTAGGTGCTACGGAAGCTGATCTTCATGAAGGGAGGAACAAGGAACCCTATCATGAAGGCGTTCCACAACAGCCTCAGTCCTGCACATGGCTAGAGAGCTCATCCTCTTTAACATATGTGGCCACTGACCAACGGCTTAATTGCGTTTTCCTAACGCTGACATAAAATGAAGTGTTTCGGTATGGTGTAATACACATCAACCAATATTAATCTTGCATATTGGTCCAAGACTATTTACGAATGAACACCAACTCCATCTAAGAGAGGTAGATCAACACTTTCCTGGATTATACAGTATTCAGGGCTTCCTCCCTCTTAAAGCAATCCAGGATCTTGCTTTATTTGCTAAGTAAAAGTATTATTTATGATTAAAGTATTATTTCAGGATTCATTTGCTAAGTATTAAGAAATAAAGGATAATACTCCAAGCAAAACATCTAATTTTGTATATAGTTTTATCTACTAGAAATGCTTTAAAAAACTATTAAATAAAGAACTGGTTCTAATGCTTTAAAAGAAACTTACATTTTTTTAAAGTTTGCTTTTTCTACACTGTCAACTCCTAAGCAATAACTGAAGTTCATGTTAAACACGTGTTTAAATGTAGTGGGTTGAGAGCAGTAACAGCCAGATTAGCACCATTTTTATCTGTATACAAGTCCATATGGTAGAACAAGAGTTAAAATCCATTTTGGGGACAAACACCCAAAATGTGTTTCACTTTCTACAGCAATGTAGGTAAAAACCGGCTGAATTGTTGACAAAAGACTTCTTACCCTCCAAGCCAATTGCACATTTACTATTGTCAAATATTTCTTATGTTGAGTTGGTAGAAAGAGATCCCATGGAAGAAACTGCCTGGTAACTCAATTAAGCAAGCCAAATTAGGTGGCTTGACAGTATAGGCTTTGTTAATACTACAACAGCACAACCCACCCGTGCCTCCTCCAAAGCGAGTCTGCCACGCCCTGGCGGGCACCTCACACGTGAGCGCACAACTTGCCACGCAGGAGCGGGAATGAGCGGGCACACTGGGCAGGCGCACCAGCTGCTTCTGCTTCTAATCAAGCAGGCGGGGTGGTTGACTGTTTAAGGACTCAGCCGCGCAGCAGCTAACCCATGGTTTGTGCAGGGTTAGCCGCTGGGTTTGCATTACGCTCAGCGGCCTCCAATCCAGCCCATCACAGGTTGATCAGAAGGGCGAGTGAGGAGAGGCAGGCAGCGCTCTTGTTCACTTCTGCTCATGAAGAGCACATTGGTGTGTGAGCTCACCCACAATATGCCATTTCATGTGAAATGCATCAACTGGTCGGTGTAGGATTGTAATAGAAGACTGCTAACTGTTTCACTGTTTTATTCTTTTTCTGATTTACTGTTTGGCAATTACATCAGTACAGAAAGTATGTATTTTGAGATTTATAAAGGCCTACAAAACTAAAATCCTTAACTACAGTGATACTTTAACATTAAATTTTAATACCAAATATACATTTATGCACATGTTTAAATTTAACATGCGACTGTAGTCCAGACAATGCCAATAAAAACTCACTCAAACCACTGAAGCGGGCACAAATTCAAGTCATCACATTAATGCCACCAAAATATTCACTTCTAAATCAAAAAGTGAATAATTCAGGATATTACAAAACGGATTTCTCAAAAAACACAGCCCTCTAATGGCTCTGCTTTTTTATCAGCTTTTCAGAAGAACTAATTTACACACCAACTAAAAAGGAATTCAAGAAGCAAAACAAAGATCTTGAATAACTGAATAATTGCTTATCTGCATCTTATTCCTGTGGGCAGCCAAAATTATAAATTTAAGAAAAGAAGTGTGACTGAATGTACAATTTACATAAAATCCACATTTTACATGGAAACTTAAAACGGACAGTGCTGCAGTGCATTTATAACACACCCTATGCAAGGTGTGTGAGTTAACACTTAAATGTATTTTCTCATTTTCTTTTCATTTCTGGATTTGGGGGTTTGTTTTCTGGCCTCTCGTTCAAACTTGCGGGAAGCCTGTGAGCGAGTCTTTACAAGGCAGGCACTTCTGGTTTTTACAACCTGCTTGCTGTTCCGTTGCTCTTGTTTGCGCCCACGCCTAGGGTGTGTTATAATCTTTTTTAAGTCCTTACGGATGGAATCATACCTATTCTCAGGATCATCGTCATCATCTTCCTCCTCTTCCATTGGCACAGCTGCCGATTTATTCTCTGCTTCATCTCCTTCAGAAGGAAGAAAGGGCAGACATATAAGCACAAGAGAAACGCCTGCTATTTCAGGTGCTGAAGTAGCGTCATGTCAACCATTTGCATTAACAATTATCTTCCTTTATAAATAGGATTCTTACCATACTGCTATATAAACTTAAGAAACAGTTTATTTATTGGATTTATATCCCACTCCTTACCCAGAATGGCTCTCTGGCTAAGATTGTAGCTACCAAATGCAGTTTCTAGACATAACAAACAGGTTGCAAATTCAAACTAGTGCATAGTTATAGGTACCTAATAAGGTAATTCTAACTATGTACCGGTGTGCTGATACTATATAGACTTGATACTATAGACCAGGGGTGAATCGAACCGAGGCTCGTGAGCTGCAAGCAGCTTGGCCTGCTGCTCACCACCTGTTGTTGCTGCCTGTGGGCAGCTGCTTGCGGCTCTCAAACATCTGGCATTCACTCTACGAGGCTCTTCCATTGAGCAAGTCTGGCCACCCCGCTACAGACCAAGACTATACAATGTACTGGTATTCATATGCATTGAGCAAAGAACTGACATCCTGCAGTGAGTGCACAGGAATGCTTTATCTCATCCTCCACTGTTCGTGTAAGACACTACATGGGCCAGATGTGCCAGATAGTAACGCAGGCACAACTAGTTTTAATCCATAATAACCTCTCCTTTCCTTTACAGAAAACAAGGATCACACAGATATGGTCCTATGAAGTCTTGATGGGGTGCCTTGTACTTCCCTGTGGGAAGGAAGATCTGGCTGTGCTCCTTTCATCTGGGAATGACTATCCTCAGCAGACTAGTTTGTGAAACAACCTCTCTGATGGCCTACTGAACAAAAGACCTAGCTCTGAGAAGGTCAGGCGAGCCCACTGCTTGATATAGTAAAGCCTTCAAGTAGCTTGATTTCGTCAGAAATGGACACACTGAGCCTCCCCCATCTGAGTGGAACTGTGGCCCCGACATGCCTAGGTATGGCCCCCAATGTAGCTGGGAGGGATCTCTATAGATTCCAGCCCTTTATAGCTGGGAGGAAGCTCTCCAACCCATTCCTCAGGCCCCTGTGGACTATGCAATTCTGACTGTCAGGGTACTAGTCTCCCTGGCTTCAAACTCTATCAGCCACAAAGGTCTGTGCCTGAGCGAGTCCATTTGGGAGGAATAATTGGAAGGAGACTGGAAAAAGTGAGTTCACAGCCTACTTCTTAGTTCTTATCTTTGTTGCCTCCTGGTTTGAAACCGTCCACTACAACACACGAGCACTGCTACGGCATTTATTTATAGAACTAAAAATGTAATGCCTTCCTTTTCATAATGGAACTATTTCAAAAAATGATGGGGGAGAGGTACATGATTGTAAGCCATGGAGGATTCACCCAAGATGAGAGGATTATCAGTTTTCCATTGTGCTATTTCCATGGCAACTATGAATTCTGCAATACCACAGATCTGTTTGTTGGTTTTAAAACAACCAGGGCAGAGTATTTTCACAGATTTTCTGTAATTTGAGAGGAAGTAAGCATTCTTCAAGATGTCCTTAACACCTTCCAGTTTAGGGCAATGTCATGCTAAATTTGGGAAGAGAACTCCAGTGGTGGATCTGCCAGAAAAATAGCAGCATATCCTCAGACCTTAAAAGGAACACTTCTTTTTACAGTGGCAGCTAGCTATAGCTCTCTTTAAGATACTCCAAGTTGTAAGGGGCTTAAGCAGGGCTATTTTGCTCCTTTCCTCCACCATCCATCTTTTTCTAACTGAAGTCAACATCCTGTAGTTCCTCATGATCACTGAACACATTTGGGCCTCTGGCTGCCACTTTCCCAACTATGATACTGGAAAAGCTAGGTGGGTTTTTGGTCCAAGCTTTCACCCTTCTTCTGTAGGCTTAAGAACTTACACAGTAATTATAAACACCAAAACTTTCTTAAAGTTTATACTGTTGGCAAGCATATCCATTGCCTCCTCTGGTAAGCTTTGGGAAGCCTCCAGAAGAGGAAACTACAACATCTACCTTAGAATTGTGACACATGGGTATTTTGTTTAATCAGTGACAATGCAGCATTTCAAGCAGATACAGTGAAATGGTTCAGCAAGCATTAACACGATCCTCCTTACACAGATATGGCAGCTGGAAGTGGCCCTAAATTCCTATACACTGAATACCGAAATAACATCCTTCTAACCCCTGGCCATGGATCCCCAGGTCTGAAACTTCTGTGTATCCGTCTGGAAGATTCTGTTTACCTGAACTATGTTAAAATAAAACAACTCAGTTTGGACCCCAGGCCAAGTCAAGCCTCAATCCCAACAACAAGAAAAGTTCTAGTCCATGTAACTATGTAGATGGGGGAAATGTACCAGGCATTCCAAGGCAACTGAATTAAGTAAAGCTATTCCTGCCTTCTATTAATCTAAACAAAATGCACAACAACACAGGTGTGAGAGACAAACCAGGAAAGCATGTGGTCCTAAGCCTGCTTATGAGAGAGAAAGAGGCAGCATGTCAGCACCTCCCTTTTGAAAAGTACAGTGATTCTTTTTCTAGTTAATGGTGACTGCCTTGCTTTTTGGGCTGGCAGCATGGACTGGAATGTTTTCCTAGCTGCTGGACTGTCATAATAGAGTTTTTTCCATCCAAAACATAAATGTGCAAGCATATAATTCTCTTTTCTGTATGCATATATCATGTATTTTCTTTAGTTTAATGTTTTTTCATACCTTAAAATAACTGAAATCAAATTTCAGGCTACTTATTATTTAGGTTATGCTATTGCTGTGTTCTCCTTCATGGATCACTGCCTTGTCGTGGCGAAGGGGCTTGCGTAGCTCAATGAAGCTATGAGCTTTGCCGTGCAGGGTCACCCAAGACAGACAGGTCATAGCAGAGAGCTCTGACAAAACGTGATCCACTGGAGAAGGAAATGGCAACCCACTCCAGTATCTTTGCCATGAAAACCCCATGGACAGTACCAAAAGGCAAAAAGATATGACGCCGGAAGATGAGCCCCTCAGGTAAGAAGAAGGGGCCGACAGAGGATGAGGTGGCTAGATGGAGTCACTGAAGCAGCTGGTGTGAGCTTAGGTGGACTCCGGGGGATGGTGGAGGACAGGAAGGCCTGGAGGAGTGTTGTCCATGGGGTCGCTATGGGTCGGACACGACTTCGCGACTAACAACAACAAAAATTGCTGTGTTGCTTCCAAGCTTTGGAGTACATCCATTCACAGGGTCAGCATAAGCCAGAGATGACTTGAGACCTAACTGCAAAGTAGTTATTAAAAAATCAGTCAGTTTGTCCATGCTGTACTTGGGCTCAGGGATTTATCTAGAACTGATACCTCTCCCCTGGTCCCCAGCTCAGTCTTCCTCACAGGGTCATGGGAGATGCACTACATCATTAAGACTTAAAGCTCCTTACGCACGTCTTACTCTGTGAGATAACTTCCTTTATGCTCGGCATTTCATCTGGACCTTTTAATCTGTCATCATGGTCTCAGTATTTCCCAACCATGATTCTGAGTCTCAGTTTAAGTAATAAAAGCCGACTAAGTTGAACTTTGGAACACCAGTGAATGCACTGGTGACTTGGAGGACACCAGGTTAAGCCCACCTGCCAAAACAGCTGCTACTGGCAGGACCAGGAAAGGTAGTTCCTACCTGTGACCTTAACAGGGAGAACTAGTCATGAGATACCTAAATAAAGTACAAGTAAACAAAGAAGCAGAAGTACAGCTATTTTCATTATCAACAGCAGATGCCACCATGGACAGTGGAACTGCCATGGTATTGCCAATTATTTTTAATACATTTTCTGGAAAAAAGTAGGTATCTAGTTGAATTTCCATAAATTCAAGTAAAGCTTCACATCAACGTGAGCTACTTAGCTTAGAATTTTAATTCAGCAACTAAGCACTGATTCAAACTGTAGATTAGTACTCTTTCATCAACCCAGAATACTTGGTTCAAACATCACAGCAAACAACCCAGTAATAGGGCATTCCAGGACTGCTTGCTAAACCAGATGCAAGAACAACCACAAGAGAGCATGAGGCAGTTAGAGTAAATGAAATGTGAATATCCTCTAAACTAAAGCAATGGCTCCACCAGGTACAGTGAGTTAAAACAAAATGAAAAATACATTATTCCTTAAATCTGATTATTCATACTCTACCCCCCAGAGATGGTTCCTTTTCACCTGATGAAAATAATCTACTCTAGCCTGCCCAGTACCTATCGGACTTCACTTCAACCCATCCGTCATGGGCATTTCTTGTTGGTTTGCTAATGTGTGTTGCTGAGAGCCACAAAGAATGCCACGAAAAGGAAGATAACAGTACATAGTCCAGCAAGCAGCTTCCTCTGCTCGCATACTTAACCTTTCAAAGATTCAATATGGGGATTTTCTTTAAAATTCCCCTCTACAGATTTTTTTTTTACAGGAAGGCATGCAAAATATATAGAGTGCAATAAAGGGCTGCAAGAATGCTCTGGTGTCCCTTGCCTGTAAATTAGGTCACATTAATCATCAGACTCCTCTTATTGTTTAGAAAATACGTGAAGCAGGAACAATGGGAAGCTTGGTTTAAAACAGACCATTTTTCTTGCCCATTTAAATTGCTTGGGAGCAACAGCTGGAAGTTGTTGCCCTTATGTCTTTTTCGTGGGTTTCCCAGAGGCATCTGGTTTACCAATGTGGGAACCAGGATACCACTGTTTCTCCCATTTAGATACAATATAAAAATCAACATTTCATTCATGTTTAGGTTTTGACCAGTTACTTAGCACCAGTCCAAATGCAAACATAATAGCCTTGAAACCCAAATACACACCACACTGGAAAATGTAACTTTTAAAATTTTGCAGCCCTCATTCTGCTTTATCAAGGAAGAAATAGAATTTTTAGATTATGCTCACAGGTATCTAAAAAACTTTTCTGTATTAAAAATAACAACCAAAAATTTATACAATCTTTTGCACACCTGAAGACTGACAAAATCCCATTTTTGTAGCCGCCAACAAACTTTCTGTCACAGGCTTAATTTTCTGCTCATCACTGCTTTCCTCGCCTGCTGAATTCAGGTCCTCATTTTCAGCTTCATTTGATGACGACGACGTAGTAGCGGCGGAGATGGTTTCAGTCTTTGATTTTTGGGCAACAGTTTTCCCTCTTTCTTTACGAATGCCTTTGTTACTTCCCTTAGCGGGCGTCCCTCTTTTTTTATTCTTTTTCTGTTCACTGAAGTCTTCATCAGAAGAGGACAGTAAGTCTCCACTTGAGTTTTTGGAATTTTTTCTTTTGGGACTTGCTTTTTTCTTTTCCTTGGCATTACTGCCTTTTGCATTTAAGTTGTCTTCTGAAGTATCACAGACTTGTTCCTTGTTGGGAGACTTCTCAGCGTCTGAAGCATTATTCACCTGGGGCTTCTTCGAAACTCTCTCTCTCAAGTTCCTTCTGGACCTTCCCTCAAGCGCACTTTGTTGGATACTATTGCCTCCAGGAGCACTGCTGCTCTCTTTGTCAGAAGGCTTCTCAATTTCAGAAGAGGAATCACTTTGCCCCCTTCCCGGGGTTTCTCTCTGGCAGGTAGTCTCTCTTGATTTCGTGCTTTTTCTAGCCTTCTTCCTAGCATCATCTGATGATTCACTGCTCTGGTCTTGCTTTAAAGAGTGTCCTGTATCATCTAAAGGCAATTCGGATCCTTCCTTTCCCAAATGTCTGCTCCTTCTGCCTGAAACGCTACTGTCCTCTTTTTCGGATGGGACATGCTCTTTATCTTTGGTGGCTCTGTCCTTGAGATCCCTTGTTCGCTTCTCCTTAACAAATGACTCTTTACAAGATGCAACTTCCAAAGAATTGTCCAGCCTCTCTTTATCTGGAGAAGAGAATTCATCACCAGCCACTTCACTGCACAGTTCAGCCTGCTGCTGCTTTGAATTTCGCCTTCCTTTTTTATTCAGCTCCTCTTCAGAGGAACCATCACTATCTCCCTTTGGGCCTTTCTTTGAAGGCTGAGTTTTACTCAAACTCTCCCTTTCTAATTCAGAATCATAATTAGCAGGATCTGAACAGTTCTGCCGTTTCTTTTTAGCAGCAGCTAAATCTTTACTTGATTTGCCTTTTTTGGCGTCCATGTCTGATCCGGAACTGGAGCTTTTCCTTTTTCGTTTTCCATTGTCCTCCTTCACCGCTTGCTTCTCTAACGCATTTATCATATCCTTCGGCATTTCACTGTTGCTGTCAGCATCTGATGAACTATGGCTCATCACAGCTACTTCCTGCAGGACTGCAGGTACTTCATCAGAGTCTGAACTTTGGTCCACTGTATCTGGTCTGTTCGACTGAAGACTACAAACCGTGCTGTCAGGAGAGCTCTGCTTAGCTTTGCTTCTTTTGGACTGCGCACTTTTTCTTCTATGCTTTTCACTGTCTGCATCATTGCTGTCCTCTTCTGAATTAAACATTAAGGTGTTTATATCTGTTGGGCGCCTCAGAGGAGTGGTTTTAACACGAGGAGACCTTCTCAGATCATGGTCTTCTACCAATGAAAGTGTTTTATTTTCAGGTAGGGATTCAGCGCCATCACTTTCTTTTGCACCATCTCTCTTCTCTCCTTTTTCTGCCTTTCCTTCTGGATCTTCAGCTTTTACAGAACTAGAAAGGGAAACTGGAGTCAGTTTTACAACCAATTCTTTTTTAACTTTTGTAGATATCAATTTCATTCCACCTCTACTGTCTTGAGATTTTATACTTCCAGTACCCTGTTCACCCGCTTTTTGTGCTTCCAAAGAAGATTCAAAAATATCTTCAGGAACAGATGAGGGAACAGACACAATATCCATGTCTGTCGCTTCAGTACTATTGGGTTCATATTGGAGGTCATCGCCTCTCACAGTTTTTTTATCTTTGCAGCCGGTTTTTTTGCTGCTTGGTTGTTCCACTGCTGGGACACTCGGATCCACACAGTCACTGGCCTCTGATGGGATCTGATGATCTTTGAGTTCTTTTCCTTCGGGTTTCTTCACTTCACTGCTATCCGATTTAATTTCAGTTTCTTTCTCTTTGGCATTCTTTAACTTAATTTTAGCATCCAATGCTTGAATTTCCAAATTCAGGCCTTCCTCCAATGCAACGTGAGTTTTTTTAATGTCACTCAATACAGATTTAAAAGCCTTCAGCTGACGTAAGTGCACTGTTGGGTTTATTTCAGAATTTTCAGCTAACTCCTTCAAAAAATTTACAAAACTAGCATTCATGTTTGTTGTTGTTTCAACCAGTTTTTTGGTTTTTTTAAGGAGGACTTTTGGCACCATCAATGCTTTGTAGGAATAGGTTAGAGCACCAGAATATGGACGATCTATTTTTTTTTCTTCTCCATTACAACTTGAACTATTTTTCTTTGAAGAATATTTAAGTGTATTGTCATATATTTTACTTTTTTCACTGTCAACTCTGATTCGCTTTTTATTTTGCTGCAGTAATTGTTCCAAATTTTCAAATACGCTATCACAAGCAGTAACTAAGTCCAGCAAAGGTTCGGGTTGGCAAATATAGCAGTGCCACTGGTTATTTTCATCCATTATGTTTGACAGCTCCTTTCGGCCTAAGTTGCGTAATATACACTTTTTGCAGAAGGCGTTATGGCAAAAGTCACAGCAAATTAAGTTCCCACCTTCAGCACACCACCTGAAATTAAAGGTTGAACATTTTTTAAAGTCATGTGCTGCTACAAACAAATAATGAACATTCCACTACATGAATGCCCAAAGGCTGTTACTATTTACAAGAATGCAGGTAGCTACTTAAGAAGACAAGCCCATCCCTCTTATCTACTACAGGGAAAAGGGGAAGCTCATGCTGCAATTGGCTTCAGAGGTACTTGGTGTGGCTTATTCCCAAGTAGATGGACACAGAATCGCATTTTTGCATTCTTTGCATTCGCAAAGAGGTCCTTAGGGGAACGAGAGCTTTGAGAAGGCCCTGCACAGCTCAACTCACACTTTCGCCCTTGGTTCTGCTGAAGCATGCATTTGGCATCAACTTACTTTCTGCCACTAAGAAATCAATTAATTAATTTGGCATATACTTTAACTAGCAAGAAACATACAAGGTGGAATCCCACACCAGGCAAGCATTTCAATGGACTTTTGGCTTGGATATATTTCACTGCCGGCCCCAGCCTGGTACTCTCCAGAAGCCTTGGAATACAATGCTGAATATTCCAGACTGGGGCTGACTGGATTTGAAGTCCAAAATTTCTGCAGTGCACCAGGTTGGAGAATGCTGCTTTAGGAATATACAAATCATTATGCTTTGTTCCTACAATTATTAAAATTGAAAAAAATTAAAGCAAAACTGGTAAATTTGTCATTATCGTCTTAAAAAAACCCTATACTTTTTAAATTACTTATATCAAACATGACCATTTTATAAGCAAACCTAGTTACACATAACGTGTAACAGGTCCCTGTTTTATGTCTGACCAGAAGCACTTCAACATTTACTCTGCCAAAGATGTAAGTCACCCTAGAAGCCAAAAGAAACAATAACTGGAGGCAGAGGAAGACCAGGCTACAGCATCTTTTTCCTTTAAAAGAATTTTATGTCCATATGAAATTCCTAAACTTATTCTTGTTTGTGGGGTGGAATTTATGGAAATCTGGTCTGAAAGAAAACCCTTAAAGGTCCTTTAAGCAATCCCAACCTATTAAAGAGGGACATTTTATTCTCATTTTAAAGTAACTTCTAGCAATACACATCTTCTTTTGGTTTTATTTTGAAAGGCTGTATCTGGTTGTCATGTCAGTTCCAACCCTGTGATACAAAACAGGCTACTGAATTTGTTTTAGATGGAGAGGGTTTATTCTAGTGGTAGGACTTACAGCATCCCTAAATATCTCTCAGTAAAAAACTATCAGAGATCAATACTTTTTGTAAGCAATGGAAAAATAATTTTACTGGATATCTTGGAGAGAAGATTAAAAAAATTTTTCACCATGGCTTCCAGAAATTTTACTTCTCTTGACAATCTATTAATGTTTTATTAAGTAGCTGTTAGAAATCATTTGGTGGGAGGAAAGGTTGCCTTAAATATTTTATTCATTATTATAAACTAAAGTATTTCATAATTGATATCAATTTTTCATTTTTTTGAAGGGAAAAAAAACCTCTTAAAAGTGCAGAAAAAATATTTTTCCAGGTAATGTATTTCTTAATAAAGCCTCTGAAAATAACACACATTTCCTGAAATTCAATTCTGTTTCTCAATGATTGGCTATGTCGCATGGGAGCAAATTTCTGTGTATCGAACAAGACATGCCCTTTGCA
Source organism: Varanus komodoensis (assembly GCF_004798865.1). Taxonomy (NCBI): domain Eukaryota; kingdom Metazoa; phylum Chordata; class Lepidosauria; order Squamata; family Varanidae; genus Varanus; species Varanus komodoensis. The sequence goes on from NW_025335780.1 coordinate 180,434, forward strand.
GCAGGGAACGGGGCTGCACGGTTCTTTGCATCCTAGGGTTACATTGCAAGTACCAAATCTGATTCTATGGCGGGGTCCTATACACCTACCTACACTGTTCATCCATTCCATCTGCATCACGGCTGATATCGTCACTCATATAGTATTTGAAGCAGGTCTATGAAGAAGAGAAATTAATTTTTTTTCAGAAACCTCATTCAATTACATCCTGGAAAACATTCTTCCTGACCTCAAACTAGCATTAAAAATGGCTGGTCAAGTATCAACACAATGTAAGGCTGCCTGCAGTTTTTGGGGAAGAATGGGGTACTAATGTCATTTCTGTGGACCCATGTCAAATTTAGAATAATAAAGCATTGCTCAAAATCAGCACATGTGTTTATTTTACAATCACCCTGCCCTGAAACGGCTCATTAATGTCTTCACTTTCACTGAAGAAGTAGGATATGCTAGCAAAACCCCATTATTTACTTACTACATTAATGTCCCAGCTTCCCATAAATGATGCTCAAGGTAGCCAGCAACAGACCCCAGAACAGGAGACAGTAACAGGCGACTGGGTACCAGACAGAAGGAATGCACCCTTCCTGTGCGGAAATGCATGGCACTCTTTTGCACACACAGACATGTGTGTGCATGTGAACATGCCTCTGTCAGAGAAGGCAAGCTGAATCCATGCTCAATTCACAGTCCGTGCTCAGCATGGACACTGCACAGGTGCTGCACTCTGCCTGCTGTGCCCCCAAGCTTCCCATAGGAGTACAACCACAGCAGGTGTGGGGCATCTCAGGCCCAGAGGCCACGCCCAGCCTTCCTGCGTCCCAAGATGGCCACACCTCCTTTCTTTGGTGCCAGCCCTTTTGCCCACCACTAGTCACACGCTGGTTTCCCAGTTTTTCCTTTCTTCTCCCATTCTCATAGGACAACATGCTTCTCAATAAGGCTTATGGACTGGTGCCAGGAGCTTTAAGTTACAGTACACTGGCACTGTTTGTATTTTGAAGCTACCCCCTTTGTCTTTAGCCCGGGCCACCACTGGAACGCAGCCTCGAAAGCCTCTGCAAATTATTGCACCCTTAGCCTGAAAGAGGTTCCACACCCCCGAGGTAGGCAAATTTAGCCAGCAGAACTGTGGGGATGAAGCTACCTGTTACCAGCCTTGCCTGAATCCTTTTTCTTGCAGGTAAAAGTTTCTGACCTGAGAGGTAATGCAGAAACTGGCTTCTATATGATGAAACCACAACTTCATCCAGAATAAAATGAATTCATGGAATTATATCTTATAAAATACTGACACACACTTCAAATGTTGACATACCTTGCAAATTAGTACTTTTAATGTGGGATGCCTGTAGATTGAATCTTTCTGAAAATGGTTCACCTGCTGACCACAAGCTGTACAGCTGACAATACCATGCAGCCCTTCTTCTACAAAAATATTTTTACAATTAGTGCACATCAGAGAGATGTTGTTGGTACATTTTAAAATTCCTTTCTTCAATCACATTTCATTTAACCCATTTCTCTAGAAAGGCAAATTATTGCAGTGGTGCCACTTCTTTAACACTACAGATCAGTAGACTCACCTTTCCAAGTTTCTACTGAGATGCACTGTTGAAACAGCAGCAAGGCAAAGCCAGGAATCCCCATCAGCACAAGTATTATTATTTATTATTTACTGACTGCTTAATTTAATAAATTTACACAGTGCTTGACGTATTTATAAGCATCTTTATGCTGTCCACACTGAAGATAAAACACATCAACAGAGTGGTCTTTTGGCCACCAGACATTAAGGACACAGGAAAAGCCAGTCCGAACCAGCCCGACGGTCCATCTGGTGCAGCACTCTGTGCACATGGTGGCGGCCGGCTGCCCACAGCATCCCTCAGGCAGGATGGGTGCAAGGCCACATTACAGTGCTTTTCTTCTTGTGAGGAAACCAAGGTGGCTTACAGAGCTGCACTGCATCCTCGCAACGGCATCAGACGGAGAGTGCGCAACTGGCCTGAAGTCAGTTTCACGGCCAAGCGGGGACTAGAACTCACATCTCCCACCCTCCAGCCAAGGCTAAGCGTGCCGCACTGGCTCTCAGTGTAAGCAGGTGGCACTCCAGCCGCCGTCTTTCCCCTTAAAAGCATCACGGCTGGAGGGACTTCTGCGGCAGGAGCAGGGCAGTGAAGGTGCATTTCTGACCTGCTTAGGATGCCCGTAACCCTCCAGTTTCAGAGACTTACAGGCACCCCCATTGGACAGCCACCTAAATACTTTAAAGAACACTGTGATATACATTGAAACACAACTAAAATGCCTATTTGTTAAAATATATTGATAAGTATTGCACATAATACAGCACCATACTTAACAAGCCACCAAACTGGAATGCACATTGACTCGGGGAAGTCCTGGGTAAAGAGATGGGTCTTTAACTGGCCCCTAAAGCCTGGTGCGTCCCCAGAGAACAAGCTGCAGAGAGATCCACAGGCTGGGCAGCACCAGGAGGAAGCCCGCTTCCAAGCTGCTTCAAGGCAGCTAACAGCAGAGCACTGTACAACCAGGCCACTGGTGCGGGACACTGCGCATTTCATCATTGTCTATCATGTGGGGGGAGGGGGTTGGTCATCTCTGCCAATGCATTGGACTGGATAACCCAAATGTCTATTATGAGAAAAGAAGAAGAAAAGTCCTCCATCTACTCTCTCCACACAGTATAGAATTCTTTAAATATGCATCACCAGCAGAAAGAACAATAGACTTTTCTTAGCATCATTCCCATTTTGAAGAGCGCTCATTCAGAGAAGAAACATACTGGGAATCAGCAGATACTGCACATTTTAATAAGTTAAACAGAAAATTTTAATATATCACTTAGAATTCATGATGTATTTACCTCCACGCTTCTTTTGATTTTCAGGTTTGATTTTAGCAGTATTTCTGCTCCTAAATTCAGGTCCTTTAAAGTCATCTTTGTCTTCATTAAGTACTGGCTCTGGCTGCACAACTATTGTACCTAATGGAATGTTTAAAAATGAAAAATTACTTTTAAAAAACGCAAGGGAAGTTCCCCCATCTAAAAACCAAGCACCTATCCACGTACACCAGAGCATTTTGCATACATGGATAATCAACGTCTTTCTCCAACGGTAAGAGAAGCCTGGTTATAAACCAGATGAGCTCAGGCACGGAGCACTGCATACAAACATATATTTAAGTTTACAAACAACTTCCAGAAGAAAGATTCCACACATGATGTTCCATTTATATTGCTCACAACCTTAGCATATTTTCAAAGAGTCCATCAGGGCAGCCAGAAAAATGTGTTTAAGGGGTGCATCTAGTCCAAAATAACACTTAACTGTCCATCCACAGCATTCAAACATCCATGTAGTAACACCAAACTGAGGGATAAAAATAGATACTTTATTTAAATAATGTAATAGGCAAAAGCAATCTATTTCATTTTAGGTGTAACAAGCAAAGCAACCCCAGGGCCCCTAAAAAGAGCTCCAAGAACACAAAATTGGCTCCAGAGCTGGGAAACCACGCCTGGATCTCCCTTCTTGGCCCCCGCAGCCAGTGGAGAAGGCACCGTGCCGGCTGCTCCTCCACCGCTGCAAAGAAAAGCAACTGTGGAGTGAGTGAGTGCTGGGTGGGGAGGAGAGAAGCAGTGCCAAGAGAGGAAGCATGACGGTCCTGCCACTGTCTCTTCCTTCCCTCCTTTGCGAAGCACCAGTTCGGCGGGTGAGCAGGGCATAAGGATCATGGAGACAACCTCCACCCCGTACTTCTTCTGCTCTGCAGTTGTTGTTGGTAATCCTCTTGAGTTCAGAGGGTTGCATTAATCTGCACATTACATTAATATTAAATAATCTGAATAGAAGCACTTCAGCTCTGCACTTACGCTCTAATCTAAAACACTGACTGTGCTGGGCACAATGGGCAGGCTTTTCAATGGAAGCAAAGAACCAATCTGTCCATTTCCTAAAGACAGACTTGAAAACAAACCGACAGGCATTCCATTTTCACCTGCTGAAAGCGATCTGCTCTAGTCTGTGCAGTGACTATCAGCACTTGCTTCAACCATTCAATCCACGGCCCATCACATTTGTTATGAGCTTAGGTGGAGCGGGGTGGCGGGTGGCGGGTGGCCAAGGAAAAATGAAGCAAAGAGCACACCGAAAAGAGGCAGAAAGTCAAACCTTGTCCAGTGAGCAAGTTCCTCTCCTCACATACTCAGCTCCTCAGACAGCCATGGGGGCTGGTCTGAACCAAGATCCACTATGAGAATACGTGGCGGACGCTCCCTCTCGGTAAAAAAAGGGAAGTGGTGCTGCACAAGGCAGAGACTGAAGGTTGCCACAAGAATGAAAATACACTGTAACTGCTGCCATACCAACTGCTGATTAATATAGTTTGGCAGGCAGATTTCCACCAGTGTTCAGGAAAAACAAAGTATCACCAACAGGACAGTTAGTTTACATTTCAGATTTTATGGATATACTGTTTTCCTATGCTGTTTACCGTTTCTTGTATCCTATTTTATTCTTTTAGCTTTATGTAATCTGACCAGAGAACTTCCATTACAGGACAGATTAAAAAGGCAACAAATAGATAAGCAAACAAGCCATTTTTCTTGCAGATCCAGCTTAATTTATACACACTTGGAAGGACAAAACACTAGCTATCATTTTGAGGATCTCTCTGCATTTGAATATATATCCTACAGCTATCCATCTCACTTGAAAGTTTATTCAGATATACGAAGCACATGTATCAATGTAAACATTTAAGACATAACTGCTGTATTTTTACTAGTGATGCTGCAACCCGACATCTCTCTCGTCCATTTTTGCCTGTTGTATGTGCAAATCATTTTTTAAAGAAGTTGGGGCATGCGTGCAACAAACACAACCCTGCCAGTTCTCTCCCACAATGGTGGCACACTGCCTCCAATACTGGAGATAATATATAGTCATCATAACCGGCACCTTTGAGAATGGTACATTTATATTCTACCTTTTTGCCCCTTACAAGGAACCCTAGATGGAGTACATGATTCTTCTCTTCCATTTTATCCTGACAACAACCCTGTGAGGGAGGTTAGGAAGAAAGGTGGTGATGTGGCTTGATGTCCCCTCGTGAGCTTCATGGCCAAATGAGGACTAGAACCTGGGTTCCCCAAGGCCCCCTAACCATTACACCACATTGGATGAATTCACACAGCACAGTAGCCCGCCCTGAGGATAAGCTATGCTGTGTGGGTTGATCACAGAAGAACCCACAGTATGCCTGACAGACAACGGGGCTCACGATGGCTGGTGTTCCCAGCAGATGGTCAGGTTCACTGTGGGTCGTCTCCTACACGTGGCCTTCCATCCAGCAGCCCAGGGAGATGAGTGGCGGAATCCATCTCGTCTCCTCTCCCCTGCAGTGATGACAACCCCTTCTGAGGGCGATACAGCTTCCTCCCCAACCTGCTGGGCATCACGTTTTGTGATCTGTGACATTGGCCGGTCCATCACGGGTTCACCAGCATTCTTTTTCAATTGAGCCACAAATAGAGACAAATGGTTTGGATATTTTTCCCCAATCGGTAGTTCTGAACTGAGCAAGTAAGTATACAGCTCTAAATACCCCAAGTTGGAAGCACAGCCTGATCAATATCCTGGTGAGTATCTGCTGTCAAGGCAGGTATTTATGCTTAGACACTGACAAAAGTCAGGCTTGAAGTATGTCAGTTTGCTTTCACTTGACAGCAAGAAGATCTTTGCTGGCCGGAGCAGGCAGCAAAATCCTCTAGATTTTAAGCATGGACATGACAGTTCTCAAGGTCCTCCACCTAGCCTAGCCTCGAGGTGCCTGGGAAGGTGGAAAAAGTGCAGTCTAAGCCATTTAAAGGAACACTTGTTTCTGACAGCTGTCATAAGTAAGACTCTTTTTAGAAATAAAGTTTTTGACAGGGCTAAATAGGTTTAAAAACAAAGACTTGTATTGTGAAGGCCACATTAAATATCTAAGGGATCATGCTGCAAACAGGGTGATCAATAGCACACAGCAATCCCTCATACTTTTCAAGCCTAAGCAAACACTATTTTTATCACCTTCAAATTATCCATTCTTTCTCAAACAAAGATATACCATGGAAATAAAGTCACATTTTCACTAACATTGTAATTGTATTAGACATTTAAAACACTATGGATATTCCTAATATACCATGCATTTGTTTTATTATGCATGTGTTTCAATCATCCATTTCAGATGTAATCAGGTGTCTGCAATTTCAAGGAGACCCAGAATAGAAATTATTTTAGTTCCTGTTAGCAGGCGTTCATCATTGGGGGATTTTTAGAAGCGCAAAGTCCTCAACATTAACAGCAATTTGACTACTTTACAAAAGGTGCTTTAGGTATCCTATACTCACACCAATTTCTATACATTGAGTCAGCTCAGGATGTGTCTAGCAGATGATCAAACAAAGCCAAGGTTCATTTTCTTAATTCCTGGGTTGTTTCTTTCTCTTTTTGCATAATTGCCAAAGTTGGTTTAAACAAGCCATAGTTCACAGCCCCACAGCCACTCTTTCTGGTTGTTTATGGTTAACAAGCCATGGTTTGCTAGCAGAGCTACGTTCGCATATTGCGACAAACTGGGATTCAACAACTCATTGCCTGCACCTTTGGCTGGTCCAAAGTTCGTTTCTCGAAGCCACTTCTAGCTGCTTCAATCAGAATACGTAATTTTGCTGATATTTTTAGACACCTGACGGCAGCCAGCACTCCCATTAGCAGTAGTTTTCTATTATGTCCTGTTTCCTATTCCTATTGTAAACTGCTTACAAACTTTCTATGGAGATGCAGATGGCATAGAATAAATAAATATTATGCCACTAGTGGTGGTAAAGAGATGGGTTTGCTTTAGAACAATATTTAGTTCTGAAATACACAGGAAACAGTAGCTAAAATTCTAGTTTTTATGAACCAGGATCAAAATAGGACTCCTGGTCAACTTTTCATCATTTCCTTGCAGCCGGGGCAGGGAAAGAAAGGCAGGAGAGCATGAGCTAGGCAGGGACTTGTCATACCTCATGGGAGTAAAAGGAAAACACAGTTTTGATATTTACTTGAATTATTTAGGTGACATTATCTGAACAGATTTTAATAAACACCAGTCACATGACCTCAGTACTTGTTAACTTGCAATTCAATTACCTTTAGGCAAGCTTTTCATATCAACTTCATTTTCCGAGTTTTCATTCGAAATATCTTGATTCATGGTTTCATCTAAAGTCTGTTCATCATCTGAGCCAACATATTTTGTTACAACTGTGGGTTTCCTGCATGAGCAGCAAACACAAACAGAAGACCACCCATCACATGAGGCTCTTTAGCAAACTCCTCGAACGAAGCAAAGTGTGTGATTTTGCACAAGCTTCAACTCCTTCTCTTATGACAACACTGGGGTTTTTTTTACAAATTTTAGCGTGAACTACAGAAAGTAAAGGCTCTTCGTGTTATGAAAATAAGCAACCTGGGGTCCCTTGAAACTGAACTTTGAGAAAGGCAGATCATACATACTACAATAAAACCTCCCTTAAGGCATCCATCCAATGGGGCTACCTGCGACCCTTTAAACTGTTAGGATTATGGGCATCCAGTAGTGGGAGGAGGGAACACAGAGGCAAGCGCTGCCTCCACCCGTCCCTTGCCCTCCACTCAACTGTCCAGGGTTTAACCGCTGCTTGACAGAAAGGAGGGCTGAGCAACTGCCTGGATTCCTCCTATCCCATCGCACTCTGTCGCCCAGAATGCCCTCGGTGCTGAAGCCAGCACAGAAACAACTTCACATTCGGAAACCCAGCTCAGACCTTGGACACTTTCCCAAGGTTGGACGTGGGGCTCCAGATCCGCCTATGGCCGTCTAGGCAGCAACTAGTAGCCACAAGATTGTGCCATTAAACGGTCTGGGGGAGTGCCCCAAATTCTGGGGGATTACACTTAGAACAATCAGATTTGTACTGTTTCCTGAAACAATAGCTCTCAGGCACGATCAGCTCAAAAGCTAACTGAACATTACTTTTAGGAAAAAAGACAGCATACCACTATCCCTGATGTCCCCACTATTTTTTTGTTTTGTTTCGCCTTGACAGTTAGTATGGCTGTCAGGGATTCTAACAAGCAAGTTGACCTCCTGACCAAAGGGGGCAATTCAAACAGACAAATAAGAAGCATATCAAACTAACCTTTTGGAACGTGATGATCCTAAAGATTTGGATCTTTCAGAAGAGCTACTACCCTAAATATGAAAAAACACAAAATTGCAAGCCTCTTATGCAAAATCAAAACCATTTTGCCCCATATGTGTACATCAACCTGAATATAAATTCCCATAAAGCTGAATAATAATTTCATCCTACTTCATTTTAAGCTTTTATTTCTATTTTTAGAAAGAGCAGATGAAGTATTTTCCACACATGGGCAGCTGCAGGAAGGGGCAAGCTTGACCCCTGCCTCAGAGAAGCCTTAACCTCTAGATTCCCAACTTTAATTAAAAAGAAAACAAAACCCCCAGATTCTCAGAATATTTTGCCAATCTGTGCAGGCTTCTAAATATCCTGGAAGATGACTCTAAACAATGCATGTGCAGACAAACAAAGAAAATACACAGCTGTGGTGCAGCAGCTCATGTTCTTTGTGCAAACTAAAATCACACATGTCTGAGCAGCTTTTAACCCTCACTCACACCCCCCCCCAAAAGTTCTTGCAGATGCCCATGCGTCTGCAAATATATGTCATCAATTATCAATGGAAATGTGAGTCATCTAAAAAGTTAACACTGGGCTTGAAGTCTTTTAAAAACTTGCCAATGAGGCACTGCAAGGGCAGAAGATCCTGTGTATCAAAGTCCACCTGAGAAACAAGCTTCTATGAATACTATAAATTCCAGGACAGCAAGTGACTCCATGGCCTATCATAAACTAATCTCCTTAAAATCGTAACCCTAGAATGTGGTGATGGGCTGCAAGACATGAAGCAGGGATCATTTTTTGGCCCCTGCAACACAACACAGAAATTAAAGTTGATCTCAAAAGTCACAGTGGAGACAGGGAACACAGACTCCTAACCATGATTAATGTGCAAGACGATATACCACTTAAACTCTGACTCTAGGGAGGAAGTGCTCACCCCCTGCACTGGCTCCCAGGAGACTGCAGTCATGTCTAGAGTGGGCCAGCATTGTTCCCATGGAATGATAACATAGGAAACTACAACGTACATTGTGGGTGTTTTCTTATTCACTACCAACTAAAAGTACTTTAAAAAATGCATGAGTAATTTTCAGGAACGTACTCATTTGCAAATGAAGGCTATTCCATTGCTAAACTAAGTGCTTAATCATAAAGATTTAATATAGAGAAACACTGCTTGAATTTAACAAAAAACTTGACAGTCATCAAATGATACACAGAACTCCTAGACAGAATTTTTATTTTCCTGTCATCAAAAAGCAAAAAGCTCAGCTATTGTTCTATTTGTATAGTGATGACTAGATTATTACAGTAGTCATTTCTAAAACATTGTAACATTTTATTAAAATTGCTTCTAAAAATATGTTCCATAAGGTTATAAGCTACAATATAACAGGGAAAGTAGATCATATTTACACTCCTATCGAAACGGTCACCACTTTTCACAACTAGTTTACATTACTGTAAACCTATGCATAGGATCGTGTTCTCACCTCTTCTTTGTTGTTTTCCATTGGAGTCGGCATATTTCCAGGTGTACTAATTTTATCTGTAATAAACAAAAACAAGATCTTGGGATGTAAGAATGGCTAATACTTGTTCAATATACAGAAACAACAAATGTATTCATTATTGCTGTCATTATTACTATTAATTGGTGCACAGCAAACTCCACCTTGCATTGCAATGAACGACTGTATGAAGCCAGAAACAAAAAACTAAGTTAGATGCTGTCCTTTCAGCCTGCAAATATTTGAGTAAAGTTACATGGGGAGGAGTTTTCTTGTGAGCAACTTTATTGAAAGATGGTACTTATTTGCACTTGATACATGCAAACTCTCATGAACAGTACATCTTATCTGCCAGTTCAGTAGGCACAGGACTTCACTGCAAATTCGCTTGACGGAATTATGCTTCAAACTAAATTTAACAGCCATCTGCAGTTTGGAGAAAACAGCAATACCCCTAAGAAGTAATAGGTAGCCAATGTGATGTCAGCAAGAATATTTTTTTAGATCAGCATAAGAAGAACAGGGAACTAAGCTTTGGATGTAAGTCTTCAACAATGCAACCGGACTGTTATAGGAGCTGACAGATACCCATCCAAGTCAGCCTTCCTGCCTCAGCTGGTATTTTACTGAATTAGTTCACTGCTGTTCAACATCACCTTCTGCATGTAAAAAGCAGAAAAACTGAGATAACAAAGGAGACCCAGAAGCAGTAATTTCAGGTTCAGTGCAACACCTTGCGATGTACTTGGTTTTCATCTATCAGTATGATGGCTGGCACGCAATCCACGGAACACGAAGCACCTGTACCTCTGCACACACGTCCCTGCTCACCTCAGAGAAGGGAATTAGTCTACGCAGAACATGAAACCAAACTGAATATGGAAGCAATGGTTGGCAGGGTCATTTTACACTTCAATAATCCCTTGAGTACAACAGATGGCTGTACTGGATACGAAAATGCTTTTAGGCACTATTAATGGGTACTTCTTAAAATTATTACACTAAATCAGAACTGTAAAACATTCCAAAGCCAGCCTATTAGGAGCCCTCAAAGAGTTAGGCACTACAGGTCTGAGTATGTTTTCAAACCCACAGAGTTATCACTGAGTCATTCGGACAATTATTCCTCATGCTGATGATCCATTATGGTTTATATCAGGACTCCAGTCATCAGTTCTGGCTTTGATGCACTTCAGTACTTTTGGCTGTTGCACTGAGGTCTGATAAGGGGCAGCTTCACCTGGGCAATGTCCAGGAAGGTACCTGCTGGCAAAATGTAGCAAATGCCAAACCTGAGCAATGATTAAGAGAGGCTCTGAATAGCTCTTTTAGTTTGCCAGCTTTCAAAAGGTACACTGCCAACTTAAAGGCATGAATTATCTTTGCTCATGAAAAGGGGTGATGGAATTTACACACTTTTCAGAGCATGATCCTCATCTTTCGGAGAGTGGAGACTCGACTGTCCTAAGGATGCTTTAAGTTGCCTCTAGGTGCTCAGGAACATGGGAAAGCACAACACTTATACAAAATTCCTACATCCCTGTGAAAATACAATGGGGAGCCCTGCCACAAACAAAGCCAGAAATACCTTGGGATTATTCAAAGCCAGAAATACCTTGGAAAGGGATACAACTTCCAATTAACGAATCTGACTTCCTAAATTGGGCCTTATATCACTTCATAGCCTATTTCATAACCTAGTATTGAATTCTGTTATTTTCCACTTAGATTATGATTTCCTTGAGTTTTTGCCTTTTTCAGCTTGCGTGCTAAATAGTTGCATGCTATGCTTTATAATACTTGCAACGGCAACATTTGTTAGAATCTGAGTTTGGCCCTTCCACTGTTAAAGCTTCAAAGGCTCCTTCACTTCTGGAAGCACTTACTGAGGTGCATCAATTAGATCAACTCATGATCCATGTTTAAGTGTTACCCATGAATGAATATGATATACAGCATCTTAAGCAGAAGTGAAATAAAGAACTGGATTGTCCTATCTTGTATACTTTTGTATCTATATCTGAAGTACACAGATCTCAAGTTACGTCTTATTCAGCAAAAACTGTTTTCTATTAGACATCACAGTATCTCTCTAATATTTACAGATATACATACTCTCTTGAACTGCCTACTTACTTCCTGGAAGCGAGCACACAAAGTACAAATGCATTCTCCACCCCATTTGACAGCTAAAAGATTGATGTTACAACATTCGACAGATAAATGCATACTTCATACAGTGTAATGGGCTGAGGACCACTTTCAACATTAGAATGGGTACTATGCGAACACCACTTGCAAACAGAAACCCTATGAACATTTGGTCTGCCTTGCCTGAAAATTATATATAATTCTAAGAAAACTGTATTTTATTCACATATGCACACACACACTCCTCATATGCATGTATTGAAATAATAGACAACTATATTAATTCATTTTCCTGATCTTACAAGAAATATATTTTACAGTAATTAAATGTATTAGAATTCCTCTGGTGTGCTAATGCATCAAGGTTGCTTTATTCTTCACAAATCTTTCTAAATTAGCTGCAGTGAGATGAACAAAAATGTAAATGCCAAAGGTAAATGCCAAATAATTAAAGGAATTAAGACTGATACATAGAGAAAAACAATATAGCTTATTAGATAGTCCTAACAGAAGGAAAAATGAAATACGGGAAAAACTATAGTAAAATGTTAATCATTTGGGTACAAAATGCCTAAGCTAAACATCAATCATATATTATCTCTTTATCATAATTAATCATGTAGGCTTTCTGGAAAAAATCCTATGTAATTAGTGTAACCTACATTTGAAAATTTTCAGTCTAAAGCAGGTGTCTCCAACCATTTTGGACCTATAAATCCATTTAAGAATTCGAGAAACTGCTGGGAGCTCCTGCAAAACGCCTAATCAGTGGATTGCCACATTGGTGTCTACCTGTCACATCTACAGATAGTGGGCTCTGTCCTATTCAGCTGAAGCTTTTGTGTCTATCACACACTGCAATGTCACCTTAATAAGGGGTTGCCTAATTTTACTACTTGGTTACACTGCAATACAGCTCCTGAATATTTTAAACCTATTCCATTGCCAATATCCAGTAGTTATTTTTCTTCTTTTTGGGAGAAGGTTAATACACAGAAAAAATGGAACTAGAGCAGTCTTTAATATGCACTGACGTGGATGTTGCTCACATTGTTTACCTTCTTCATAGAAATTAAAGAAACAGTAATAGAAAGCAGATTCTTTGAACCTTTTGACAATGAAAAAATTGGCATTATAGCACTGGAAGAATAATCACTCTCCTCCTCTGCTGCAATGGACTGTGGATGTTACCACACTTTCGACTTTCGATAATTGAATGGGTAGCATATAGGTGCCACCTTCTTCAAACAGAGGCTTATTTGGCTCTTTGGTCTGCTTTTGCAGAAGCTTAATTATAAATGTTCCAAAATTATATGAATTTCATACTGATATACATGGAGAAAAAAAATCAGAATATTTTTGCAAGTTCCCATGGACTCCATGTTGGGAACTTCTCCAACTACCACAGGAGGGATCCCTGATTTGAGCAGGACTGAATTTAGCCTGACTATTTTGCTTGCATTTAATTAAAGCACCTCTACTTATTTTTCATCCTGCTATACTACAAGCATTTGACCCCAAAAAATGCAACTAAAAGTTAAAACACACTTAATGCAATTTGAATGTTATTTTATGTAGACATTTTATTAAAATACTAGTAACAATTTAAAGACAAAATTGAATTTAGTTCAAATGTAAGAAAAAACACAGTGCTAAAAAAGTTCAAACGTAATTAATAAGTTATCAACCCAAAGAACTTGCACAATGTACTGATAGCCACTCATTTATTTCAATGTAGTTCAACTCTCATCTTTCAAGGCTGTTGTGACAGTGAAGTTATAGATGTCCTGACTCAGTGGCTTTATTTCACACCAAGATAAATAGCCCAAGGCATACCTGTATTCTCTCCTACCTGCTACTAGGGATAATCACCTGAAAATGATTGATTAAAACTTTGAAACTGCCAAGCTCCCTCAAGGTTGTATTTGCAATTGGCGACTATCCAATGCTACTAAAGAATGTAGGAAATGGAAAATTCTTCATGTAAAAATGGAGCATTGGATTTTTTTCTGGAAAAGTTTCAATCTGGGACAAATTCCCCATGGATCATTTTCTACCCCAGTCCATTATATCCATCAATGAGACACTAGCAACACTATTTCACTGCGGCCTATCTAAATGGGTGGTGAGTAGCATGACAGAAAAACTCAGTCAAATCTGTGGCTCTTGAACAGTTAAATAATAATAAAGCCCTTTACCTATATTTTTGCTCATAGGTAATCTTGGAGGAGAATGTGCGTCCTCAGATTCTTCTGACGAGTGAGCCAAGAAGTCGTGAAGCTTCTGCACCAATGTATTCAACTTGCTTTCACTGTTAAAAACAGATACACCGTTTGAATGTATCCCATTTTTGTGAATGGTACTTGTTAGCGTGAAATGCACTCTACATCTGCGGTCGCTAGCACTACAAAGCCCCCTAAGCAACAGCCAGGGACTGTTCTCTGGAACCAAGGAATACATGCAAACCTCAAGTGAGGAGTGGAGAGCAGGGGGGAAAGGGGGAAGGAACACACCTTGCCTACTCGCCTACCTGCCGAGGTGCACACACTTGACTGGGCTAATTCACTGCAGCCACTGTCAGCGGCACGTCCTTGTGATTCCAAAGGGCTACATTAGTCTTCCTGTCAGAACGATCGGTTACGTTTCCGGTGGTAGTTGCATGAGGCTGAGCAAGCAAGTATTGTGTTCTTAAAATTATGATTGCCCTGTTTAGAATGACTGGGAAAAAATCTAACGCACAGTCCACACTGGGGGAGAAGGACAGGTTGGATGGACAGCTTCCTGTCTCCCTTGCCTGACCTCGCCAGAGAACACTCACCGAGAACAGAGACCGCGTAAGATGCCAGCTCCCATGAGCTCCCGCTCTGACTCTGAGAGGCAGGTAGTAGGGGAAGCAGGAAATTCTGCCCCCTGTGCTGGGACTCATGGCCACCCCATTTTTCCTGCCACCTCCAGTTTTGTGGAAGGCAGCAAAACCGCACCTATATCTATTTGGCAGTTTGGTTTTCCCCTCTCTAGAATTCCTTTTTCTGTTTGCTCTCATGGCAACTTTGAATCTGCTCCCGTGTGGTAGGCAGGAAGCAGAGACTGAAAGGGAGGAAGATGATGGGGAGAAAGAACTGGAACCAGCAGCAACATGCCTCCCCGCCCTTCGTGGCTGGTTTCCTTCCTGCAGTTCAGCAAGTACCTCCATCCACTGCTGAGCTGGACTGATCTCTTAGCGAATCAAGCAACAGAGGGACAAAGTTTCAAATGGTCCCCATCCTGCCTACGTGTAGCACTGGCAAGGAAGCCTGTTGCTCAGCTGCGTCAGGCCCCAGGATCTGGTGCCCCAGGACCTAGCCCAGAGCAGCCAGCCTGAGGCCCGGCCCCGAGGCACAAAGAGAGAACGCAGCAGGGAAAACTGTGGACCCCATTCGAGTAAAACTGGTTGAAGAAATGCTTGCTGTTCTCAAATCAATCATGGCTGGGGAGCAAACTAGGCGCCCACAATTTCTTAGAAAGCAAAGCAGGAGACCAAGTCATTCCTCCCCTTGTGATGGGACAGATACACCTTTTCTTTAGCCTTGCCCTTCTCATGGAGGAAGCAAGTAAATCCACCCCTCGTAGCACCACCCTCCCTCCCTCCACCCACCGGGGTACAAGAGCACCCCAACTGCGCCCACTTCATTCTGACACAAGCCGGTGACCATTTGTTTTCACGGAGGATTCCAAGCAGAAGCAAGAGAACTCCAGCTTCCTTGTGCTGCCCTTTCAGCTCCCAGTCCTTCCAGCCTGCCCTGCCCTGCCCTCTTAGGATCATAGTAGCTTAGACAATCACAGGTAACAACTTTTCCATCTGCTTCAAGCTTTAGTAACATTAAGACAGCTCAGCTGATTATTGCCATTAGCTTCAATACCTCCACCGAAGTCCTTACCTGCAGCATATTTCAGATACCTACAATTCATAGCAAGTTGATACACTTACTATGAATCCATCACCAGAATAGAATTTTTAAAAGAGCAAGATAGATTCAAAATGAATCACACACCTTGCTTTAATACTCATTTTTGTATTTTTTTGGTTTCCAGTTTGTCAATTACCTATGCCCAAACAACATTTTTCAAGTGTCACCTGCCCAGTTCCTATTCAAGCGCCTCTTCTATTTCTGTTACGTTAGGAAAGCTATAACACAAGAGTGTTCTGGTCTGAATTCTGTGTCCAGACTGCACTGGCTCTGCTTGCATCACACAGATTCCTGGGTTAACGGTTTGCGGGCAGTGTGCTGGTGCACCTCCTTGGCTCTTCCATGGCTCAACCAACCAGGAAGGTGCCAAGTAGCAAACATGTTGTGCTGCATTTGAACCAAGATTTCTGGTTTGTCACTTTTCCTAACTAGCCAGAATCTGAAGCCATACTTCATTGCCATCCTGTAATTCCTGACTGCTTGGAAATGACAAAAGGTGTGGATTCTCCAAAAAAAATACTGCCTTGGAAAATTGTCTGTAATATTTTAGACACATTGGCATATCATTTACATTGGAAAGTTTCAGTTTGCATCATAAAAATTCAGGTACTCTAAAGCAGCCATTCCAACCTGATGCCCCACATGTTTGGAAATACAAATCCCAGAATTCCTGACCATCAGCCATGCACACAGATTGAAATCCAACACATCTGGATAGCAGCAGATGGGAGAAGGCTTGATTATATAATGTACATGTTTTTATTGGAATATTTAGAAAAATGTAAGAAAATATTAAGAATTTATCTTGTACTGTTTAACTGTGATAACATGTGATGTGATAAATGTAGTATCAGGTAAAGGCACTGAAAACCTGTGGCCGCTAGCTCAATCTTCCCCAAGCCGGTGCCTCCTGGATGTGCTGGCCTACGACGCCCAGCGCCTGACAGCCAGCCCTGTGCTAATTAATCCTAGCAAAGCACTGAGTAAGATGTACCAAGAACCACTCATCCCTTTCAACAGAGAGCAGTGCCCTCTCAATTTCACTGGCACTGCTCCATTCACAATGAGGCATGGAGGCGCTTCACAGAAATGCATCACATGAAACATACTAGATGGCCCCGGGTTTCAGGAAGGACTCCTCCCCAGCCCTGCCTGCTGATGCCACGGAATCACGCAGGGACCTTCGCCGTGCAACGCAGCGTCTGACTGACTGGCAACCACCCATCTCAATGGCAGGCAGATATTCTCTCCCATGCATCCCAGGAGAATTCTGAAGAATATTAACTGCTACTTGGAAACGGCCGGGCTTGCCTCTTACTGTCTCACCAGCTGGCCCGCATCCATTATTACCAAGGAACTTATGGAGCAGCCATTGACTGCATCTCACCAGAATTTGCCCAGAAACACAGGATTCTACAGCAGATGTAAAATTTCTGGAAATTTCAAAGCCATGAAGAAAAAGACATTTTTGTGGACTTTAAAAGAAAATTTTGGAATAATGCAGTATTAGTACTGGTCTTAAGACTCAGAAAGTAACTTTTCCGTTTATATGCAATGTATTATATATAACTTGGTTTACAATTATCATGTCAGGGATTTTAAGGATAGTGTTTATTCTTCAGTGACATTATTTTATTCTTTGCATTTTTCTTCTTGCTTCTTTTGGAAGACGGCAGCTACAACAGGAACAGTTCTGACATGTTTTATTTCTTCCACTTTTGGAGGGTCTTTGTAATTGAAAAGCTTCTTGCCAGTAAGCACTTTCAGATATTGACAACGGGGTTCCAGATTAACAGGCTGCTCTTGCAAGAGGTTGGTCAATTCTTCCCTGATCATCAGGTGTCCCTTGCAGACAAATGAAGCTACTTAGTAGTTTCTGGCTGTCTTTGTTTGCAATGTTTGTTTACTTGAAGAAGTCGCTACTGATGGGCAATCTTCCCTTTGCAATGATACTAGAATTACAGAATGAACAGAAAGAGAGTTCTGAAATAAGAATGGAGGGAAGCACTTTCGTCATCCCCATTTAGATCTGTGATTTTTTTAAATGTCAGGACACTTCTTATATGGTACAAGGACAGGGTTGGAAATGCACATTTCATTTGACAGTGTCTGCAAACTAATTTTGTTTTCCCCGAAGAACTTGCAATATTGAAGTGCCTCCGTAAGCTAGATGTTGGTTTCACCATTTTGCTGAAGGGTAGGAAGCAAAAATCATCTACAGGCTATGAGGAGACAGCAACAAAGCATCAAACTGATGTATGATTTATGTAAGAGTTCTGAAGATAAATGCAGTTAAAATATGGTTCAATTTTCTGAACTTCTGCCTTGTGAATAAGTATTTTTGTTACTTTTTCACTCTATCACAGTCCTTTGAGAAGAAATGGATCCACCAAGAAGCAAGCAAGCAAAGAAACTGAAACCTTAACAACAGCAATGCACCCTATGAGTAGAAATTCATCTTGCTCACTGAACAACCTAGCACTTGTCTTCAGTGCACAAGAACTGTAATGATCTTGCACTGCACACAGTCTTATATGAACACCCATTGCATAGCTTTTACAAAATATCTTGAGCAAGTCTTCTGAAACCTATGAAACATTTTATTCATTATTCTGAACATTTCTGGGGGGGAAGCTGCAGAAAAAACAGTGTTTTCCCTTTCTTCTGGGCCTTCACATCACTACTCTGTAGAACAAAACTGAAACTGTCAAGAATACATATTTTCTTTGCATTTTATGGTACTGTAATTCCTATCATAGGGTGAAAAACTTGCTTATCATTAAAGACCCCCGAGATCAATAATATTAATAAGGAATAATTACATTGGGAAGCTTTACAGAGAAGACTGAATTTCCCTTCCATGGCTTCAAATGTTTCAGAAATTTTACATTCCTACTATTCTTATAAAAATCTTCCTTTTACATAGTTTTTAGAAAACAATTTGGGAGAGAATAAAACCCAAGTAGCAATATATGAACAGTTTACAAACTAAAATATGGCTAAACGTTCTATTAATAATTCTAGAATATTTTTTCATAATCCAAGTGCACACTTGTTCAGAAATAAAATAATAAGGGCCTTGGAAAGAAATGTGGGCAGGAACTGTTTTTCCCAGACCATCACATCTTATTCTGGAAAATTGGAAGCATGTACTGCGTGCACTGAAGGCCCAACATTCAAGGTCCAGCAGAAAAAGTTCCAGTCTAAATCCTTGGAAAGCCATTGCTAACCACTCAACAATATTGTGGAAGATGGGCCACTGGTGTGACTCAGTGGAAAGAGATCTCTACAAATACTGGCCCTAGAAAATCCTGTAGCACGTTAGGTTTGCATACTGGAAGGAGAGCTTCAAAGAGATAAACAAAACACATTCACACAATCAGCACTTACATAATTTCTCTCCCGTACCCCATCTTTAGGTTCAACAATGGCACAGAACATCCAATACAATTGGTGGTGGTGGGGGGGGGGGAGATCCCACTACCTATCGGTCTACAGAGCTGTTACTTAGGACGCCACGGAGCAGATGCATACAAACCTACAAACTTCAAGATGTACAAGCAAAGGCAGGAGTGAGGCAGACCAGTGGCAACTTCCATGGCCACCCCACCTTACAGACTGCATTATCTAGACAGCCATGCTCAGTCATCTAGCTGTCATGCTGGGGAGCCAACAGGAACCAGTACAAGTAGACTGGATCAGCCTCCTTTCTTCCTTGGCCCCCACCCCTCTCTCTCCAAGGAGCATGTCCATCTCACAGAGGCAGTTGCAATTCTTGTGGGGCAGGCTGTGAGGGAGGTGGGGCAAGGGCTTGGCAATCAGAGTCCGATCGCCAAGGTCAGAGGCCCTCCGTGCTGGGACTCACCCCCCAAAAAAATATCCTATGGCCCCCACAGATGGCATCAGGCAGCCACAAGACTGAACCTCAATCTAGCAAAAGTTACTTGCAAACCAGATGGTGTCACCTCTATTCAGAACTGACAGTTTGATGTGTCTATTTTTCTCAAACAGTTCCCCGAGAGGAGCGTGGGAGAGAGGAATTTAACATGCTGGATTTTAAGGGCCTGCAAGCTTCTCACAATGGAAATTCATGCTTTATATTATAATAACGAAATTACTATTCCAAGTAAATATGAGTAAGAAAGTCCAGCGAGCACACAGCTTCCATGTAGCCTGAAAAGTCTGATTCTGCCTAATCGGGGAAGCTAGGCAGGCTTGGGCCTGGCTGAATCTGGATGGTGGCTTAATGTTGTGAAGCACCCACAGAGTTTTGGCTATGGGCGGTACAGAAATGCAATGCAGAGTAATACACACAATACACTAGTCAACAGTGAATTGTCCGCTTTCAAAGGAAGGTATTACTGAAGACTATGCTGAGTGTCTCTATATATGCCTGCTTATGCTCAGGCACTTGAATAAGACGCATCTGAATTTATTCCAGGACACAGATCATGAATCTTACTACTATGAAAAATAGTGTTGGAACTCAAAAATAGAAGCAACTGTGCCAGTGCATATGTACTGCTATACCTCACAAGTTTCCTACTTTAATTTTTAGGGGATGACATGAAATTACTGCTGGTCCATTCATGTAAAAAGCTCAAATATATGTTACTGAATGCGTTGTGATTTCTTTCCAAAAAGATTTTTTTTTTTTTTTGGCAAAATACTGTATGCATACCCCTACTTGGGGCACAGTCCTGTTGCAATGCTCTTCAGCCCTACCCTTGGAGGCTGATCCTGTGCAGGAGCGGAAGAGTGGCAGAGGCGACCTTCACATGCCTGTCTCCATGCCTGGCATTTCTGCTAGACATCTAGAAGCAGCATTTCAAAGGGAGGAAGAGAGGTGACGGAGGGCTCACGATAATCTGCACCCTTGCGACTGTTCTCTGCCCCACCCAGTCGCAGGCCCCCTTCCCCCTGCTCCACATGCCTTCCCTGACATCAGAGGGGAGGCAGCACCGTGCTCTCCACTTCCATTTCCAGCTCCAGGAGCCAAGCCCCATCCCCACACTTGGGTCAGGGAATCCAACTCATCCTACGACCCACTCACGTTGGCCAGAGACCACTTCTTCAATCACTTACCCAACAAGTGATCGAGGAACAGGGTTTCTAAGAGTTCTACAGTATTTTACTGACATTATTCTATGGATAAAATGTAATCAAGCACTTTGCAGTCAAGCACACAATATGCAAGCAGAGAATGGTGCCAACAGCATTTTTTTAATTGAACTTCCCTGTCCTGTTTTCATACCTACTGAATCCCTTCAAGCTTTCGTCTGTTCACACTGTGGGTTCACTCTAGAAGCGAAATCAGGAGAGCAGGAACACTGTGCCATGTTGGATCAGGTGTTGGCCCAGCTACCGTTCAGCTCCTAACAGCTAACCAGCTACTTCTGTGGAGAGGGATAAAGGAGGACATGAACGCAACAGCGCCCTTCTGCTCGCATCCGCCAGCAACTGGTGCACACAGAGACCCTGCCTCTCAGCCCAGAGGTAACATACAGCCATCAGGACTAGCAGCCGCTGGCAGCCTTCACCTCCACTAATTTGTTCAACTCTGTTTAAAGTCGTTCAAATTAGTGGCCGTCCCAGTGTAACTGTACACCGGATTAAGAAGTCCTTCCTTTGATCTGTCCTGAACCCAGGTCCGAGCATTATAACCGAGGCAGAAAAATGTTTCCCTCTCCACTTTCTTCATACTATGCATACTTCTGAATGCCTTTATCATGTCTCCCTCATTCGACTTTTCTTTAAGTTAAAACACTCCCAGATACCATAACCTTCCCTCAAAGGAGTGATGCTCCCACCCCCTCATCGGTTTAGCTGCTATTTCCTGCACTTTTTCCAAGCCTGCAGTATCTGTTTTGGGAAGAGCAATCAGAACAGCACACTGCACTCTTAAGTATAGGCACAGTGTAGATTTGTGCAAGGGAAGCATGACCTTGGCAGTTTTACTTTCAATTGCTTTCCTAGTTATGCCTAACGTGGAACTTGTCTGTTTCATGGCAGCAGTGCAATGAGTTGGCATCTTCATCAAACTGTCCACTCCAATCCCCTTCTTGGTAAGTCGGCGCTTATCAGCTCAGATCTCAAAGGAACAGAAGGCAGGCCGTGTACAGAACAAAGAATCCAGACACTCGCTAGTGTCCTAACAGTTTATGTCAAGTCCCTTCCTTTCCTCCTCACTTTAGTGCCTTATGTTTTCCATTACTTGGATTCCTGCTGATAAGGCTGGGAGGGTCAAGAAAAAGAACACCTATATTGGCTATGAAAGACAAATGAAAGCTGACGAGAACAATTACCAAATTGCTCTAACTTTGGGTCAACTTGTTCCATGATATCTGATATCTGAAGAGAGGTATGGAAGAACATATACAAGAGCAACATATCCAATAAAGTAAGAGACCATTTAAAGCTTTTCCGAGCTCTCTCAGAAGCAGAACCAGCAAACTATAGCAGGCAGGATGGTGGGAAGGCAGAAGAAAAGAGTCTTATTCCACAAAGCAAGTCAGCTTTACAATCAGGACAGTACAACAGACACAGATCCTAAAAATTGTGCTGAAAGTGTTTGAAAACTTTTGAGCAACCACCAGGCTTAGAAATAAATCTGCAACTGACTGAAGAAATAAGTAAGCATTTCTAAGAAAGTAGGTAGAACGCCCATGCAAACAACTCATTTGATGCCTTTATTTTGGGGCTACTTTTATAATTGAAGACTGAAATCTCAAAAGCAGCAGTACTCAGTGGGCTTATGTGGAAGCAACAGGGCACATTTTATTTATTTATTTATTTATTTTCGATTTATATCCTGCCTTTTTCCTACAAAGGGCTCAAAGCAGCTTACATCTCCTCCATCTTATCCAAGCTTATCGCCATTACACATCCTTTATTATATTTTATCCACCCTACTTCAGAGCTCAAGGTGGCTTTCACAAGTTTCTGCAGCTTCTCCTTTTATCTGTGCAACAATTGTGGGTGACAGCTTAAGTAACTGGTCCAAGGCCAATCTGAAGAACGGTCAAGAATCAAAAGGGGCTTTGACACCAGATCCCAGTCTCAGCGCAGCAGCCCAACCCCTATGTCACACTGGCTCTCACTGATTAAGCAGTGGGCAGAATTCAGTTGTATCATCATGCCAATGCAAATTATGTTGTACTAGAGTAAGGGACCTCCAATGCAACACCCGTAGTGTTAACCTGTGCAACAGTATTCCCAGGAAAACCCACTGTGCAGACTAATTCAATGGTGCTGCACCACAACTGCCTTACAGTAACATGCCATTATTTATGTTAGCACAACATCATCACCGGACAGTAAACAGTGCAACTAAATATTAGTAACTTGTGGGTTGCTGGCCAACTGTAGGTCTCTGCATACTAGGCAACATTTAATTCAGTTTGAACTTAAGTATACGATCCCATTACTGAAAAACCAAATGCTCACATTTTGTGCTCTCTGTATGTCAAAGTAAGATACAGCATGCAATGCAGAAATGCTGCGCTCCACAACCCAATTTAAGTGCATTCATTTGTTATATTTATCCTTGACTTTACTTCTCGTTATTTGAGGAGAGTTGCATTGTCTCCTAAAGTTTTCAAGGCTGCAGAGTGTTCCAGCAGTTCACCAAGGGGGGTTAAGAGCCACTGACTTATGAAAATTAAAGGCAATACTTTCACATTTTATTTTAAGCGCACCTCTCTAAGAAGCATCCATTAATTTTCCTTGAAAGCTATTCTATTCTTGTCCATAAATAGATTTCAACATTCAGAAAATCAGTGGACAGTGTTTTGCTATTCATTTCCTTAGGCAAGGTTTGCCCTTTGCAGCAAAAGAAACAATGAAGTGCTTGCAGGGCAGAGAGTCTGAAAGAAATCTCCTGAAGGGAACAGTGGTTGTCTGGTTGATCATGCACAATCATGAAAGGAGGGGCAGAAGAGACAGCTGCCAGTATGAGAGGGGATCAGTGTCTTCTTCGGCAATTAAGACGTTCAACAAGGGGAAAGGGAGTGTTTTCAAAAGTCACTGAGCAACAAACAGAAAGGGACCAGGTTGGCCTTCCCGTGTTAACAACGTTGAAAGGTTTTAGCACCGCTGCAGTCCACTGCCAGGACTTGAAAGCATGTGCGGTGCAAAGGTCCCCGCGCCAGAACTCCGCCAACAGGTCAATCCCAAACACGTTTACTCGGAAGCAATTTCCAACGTGTCCGACGTCACTCCTAGTTACACGAAGCGCCTCCTTCCTGAAGCATCCTTAAAAACGTGCACCGATTCAGACAAGCTGCACCACGGAGCGCCCTCGGCACCTGGCGAGAGCGCCCCTCCCTCGCCGGACCCGGGCGAGGGGACGACGAGGCAGCAGCCCAGCCCAGCTCTGGGGCACCGCGTGCGGGTCGTGGGAACGCTGCTCCTGCGTGCCCGGCGGCCGCGTGCGCTCGTCGGGCTCAAATTCCGGGGGGCGCATCCGCCCCCCCGGAGAAGGGGAGCCGAGGGGGAGGGGAGCGGCGGGAGAAGGAGCCGCCCCCGCAGCTCCGCCCCTCGGCAAATGCCTCCCCCGGCAGGGGGCGCTGCGGAGGGCAACGGCGGGGGCCCCTCCGCGGCCGGTCTCCCCGGGCATGCGCAGAAGCGCGCGGGGGAGGGGAAGCCCGGCCCCTCCCCCCTCGCTCCCCTCGGGCGCCACCGAGAGCCAGGCGCCCGCGCGGGAGCCGGGGGAGCGGCAGCCCTCCGCCGCCGCCGCGCCGGCCACGCGCGCCGTCCCCCGCCCCCGGGGCGCTGCGCGGGCGGCTGCTCATCCCGCTCGCCGCTCCGCCCCTCGACCCAG
>NW_025335780.1:205211-225302 GCF_004798865.1 Varanus komodoensis
CCGCGCCGCCTACCTCGCGGGCTCCGCGGTCATGTCTCCGCCGCTGCCCCCGCGGCCGGCCGGCGGGAGCCGGCTTCAGGCGCGGGAGGGAAACAAAGCCGCTCGCGCCGCCATCCGCAGCGCCGCCGCCGCCATCTTGTCGGCGAGAGGATGAGCGAGGGGTCCGCCTCCTGCCGCCCGCTTTCGCCCGCTCCGCGCAGCCCTATTGGCTCCCGGGGGCCGGCTGCTTTTTTTCCATTGGCTCGGCCCGGCCCGGGCTGTTGCTAGGGTCGTTTGCGTCATCCCCCGTCCGAGGCCGCGTCCCATTGGGCGCTGGGGGCGCCGTCGAGGCCTGACATCACGCACACCCGCTCATGACGTCATCGCGCGGGAGCTGGGCCTGTGGCGGGGCGGGCGCGTTGCCTCGGGGCAGGAGGCCTAGGAGCCCCCCAGCGGCACACGCGTCTCCCAAATGCGGCTGGCCGCGCCGGCCTCGGTCACCCAAATGCAGCAGCATGACGACATAAGAGCGAATCTGGCGAACTGGCAGGACGCGCGACTGGAAAGCGTGGCCTGGACGTTGCAGGCAGAGTCCTGCAGCTCTGCCGTGACCTCGGCCCCCCAGATTCGCAGAGCGGCATGGACCTGCCATGCAGCCTTCCACTGGCAACGAGAGGTTGAGGCCTGCCTTCAGGTGGGGGACACTGAAGGGCTTCTTCACGGAGCGCATAGGCACCCTGTGGAAGTAGCTTCCAGGAGGGGCAGCGATGGCCACCCACCGGGTGCTTCAGAGGGAGATCTGGCAATGCATGGAGGAGCGCAAGTGTTACGATGCTGCTGCGCTCCTGGCCCGCTGTGTGAACGGACCTGGCCTGATCCTGCAGGGCTCGTGTCCTGCAAGGCTGCCCGGGAGATGGCGGTGGGAAGAGTTGCTGCTCAGAGGGGCCTCTGCGGCCCAACCCCCCTTCTCCCGCCAGGAGAGCGAGCGAAGCCCCTGTGCATTCCAGAAATTGTTTGCACAAGGCTGCCCTTGGGCCGTTGAGCGAGGGTCCGCTCTGCCTCTGGGACAGCGAGCTGCACGGCCCGCGAGAGGGGGGCATCCTTCCATTTTGCACAAGGCGACAGTACAAGTACTTCCAGGCCCTTTCTGTGCATTTGCTCAGAGGCAGTGGATCCTGCAGTGAGTTATTGCTAAGTAAGGGGCTCGGGCAGATTGAATAGGAAAATCTCCGAAGCATATCCTTTCGGCTGGTGTGGTGGGGAATCATTTATTTATTTAATATACCCACAATAGCCCAAGTTGTCTGGGCAGTTTTCAGAACTGTTAAGTTTTCAATTTGCTTTTAAAAAATAGGCACACATCTCTCTGCCTGTCATAGACTAGGAAATCAGTCTATAACTTTCTCTCTGAAATGCTAGCTTGCTATGTGCAGAGAGCTTGTTTTGTTAAATTCGGGGGTGGGGGGCAGGGGTCATTCAAAAATATATCCTAGAGATCCGTAGGAGAGGGTTAAAGATCAGAGGCTGGACCTGTTCGGGAGTTACCAGACTCCTTCATAGGCCAAGTTTGAGGATTGTATCGACGATCCAGAAGCCACATGCTCTGTGCTAGCTGCCTGCAACCTAGTCCCTTCCAGATGTGCCGGACCACCAGTTCCTTGGGAATCACAGCTGGCTTAAGTCATTGGTCATACTGCACTCGCCACATAGGCCTGGAGCAGCCAACTGGAAGGAATGCCTGAAACAGGATCCATTCCGGGATTATAATGTGGGGACCCAGGCCTCCACTGTACACGAGGTTAGATGAAATCCAAGCTCAAGATATTCAGAGCGCAGAGTCCAGCGCTGCATACCAAAGGTTGTGTTTGCACACAAGGTGTGAGCAAAGAACAGATCCCCATCCAGCACAGGGTGGTCGGTCTGTGCCTCAGGATGGCTATGCTACCTTCAGCTCCTCTTGATCAGAAGCACCTTGGAATCTGCCCAGTGAATGTAGCTTCATGCGCTCTTCCCAATTATTTGGGGCTTGGGAGAAACTATCTGGACTTTGCCCCATGAATCCAGTTTCCTACCTGTGGCCAAGTTTAAATTACAATAGCAAGTCCAGCTTCTAAAGTATTTATTGAAAACTGTTCAAAATCCACAGTAGTTATTTCAATATCCATGCTACAATAGAAAAATGCCTTTTTAAAAATATTTGTTGCATCAATACCAAAAAATAGACTAAGGATGTTAAGGCACTTGAAATGTAATTAAATATAGCAAACTTGCATAAAACTACTTAGGTGAGTACAGCAGCAGCTGTCACGCATCAATTTCCAGGAGAAACATTATTTCCTTGCCTTCCCCTTTCCTCACTCGCCAGCAGCAGCATTTCTCTTCTGCTGTAGAGCCAGATCACATCCCGTGTCCGTCTGCCTTGTAGCGTCATTAAGCCAATCAGCTCGAGTTCCTCACTAGCAGGTTCCCAAATGATTTAGCAAAGCCAAGCAAAGCCCCCACCCTCCTGGAGAGTGAGGCAAGGGGGACAACTTCAACTCCAAAGGCACAGAATTCTTGCCTGACAAATCAGAAGCTAAAAAAGGCCACCGCCTCGATAAGTTTACTCTCTCCTCTTTCCCATTCCACATATTCCTTCTGCATTTAGAGGTCTGGGTAGGACGACGTCACACAGTTGTAGGGCACTGGTTCGCCTGATGCTTGACTGGATTCCAAGAGGGAGACATTCCGTTTTGGGATGAGCTGCTCCACCCCAGCAATGACAATCCTCCCCCAGAGGCAAGTTGCCACGGATGGACAGACCTTTGAGTCTGAGTCCCCAATGCACAGGAGGGTCCTGTGAAGGGCAACCCCACCCCACCCCCTCACGCCAGCACCCAGGATAGTGGGTTTCGACTGCGAGTCACCTCCTAACAAGCTAGCAATGCAAACAGCTTTAACAGCACCCGCTGCTTGTTCCGGGGATGTGGAGGCCCGACCCGTCCGTCCAACCTCGCCACAGGCCATCGGCACAAATACACCCACCTTGTTTGGCAGGCACACGTGAAACACGAGTACCAGAGAACGGGGCAATCCATTTTTCAAAGCCACCCTATAAAGGAAGTTCCTTAATAGGGAGAAGATCACAACAGATTTTTTAAACATCAGATACTGCAAGCTGTGCAGGAAGAGGAATGGTACAGTACATGGGAAGCACTCTTTTGAGCAAGTTATCCAGTGAATGCCAACATAAAGTACCAGCATTATTCAAGGATATCCCCGTGCTGACATGACAAAAATCTAACTGAAGCCATCCTTGTACATTCGGCTAAATCAAATGCGAAAAATACAGCCTGGGGGCTCCAGTTGGCCCTGAACCCCAGCATACATGGCGAAATGCAAACAGTCCTGGGAAGGCTCTGAGCTTCCTGCTCAACATTCCCCTAGAGCATTTTGACTGTTGCGATTGTACTGGAGTGGCTGGGATTGGGGGGGGGGGGGTTGAGGTACCCCAACACTGTTGCAAGAGCAAGATCTTAGCTGTGGTTTGGGACAGAAGGTTGTGTGAGAGTGAACAAGAGGGAGAGGTCCCTATGCGGGAGAGCGGTATGCAAGGAGACACCCATGTGCGTGAGCTCCCTCTTCCATCACAGCAGACACCTGATGTGGGACAGAAAGGGCCGCGCACTCCTGGCTTAAGCAGAGGCAGCTCAGGCCCAACGCTTCTCCTTCCCAAAGCCTCCTGCTGGCTTTGTATATTAGCATCCGCCAAAAATCTGGGTGAAAGCCTCGCAACTCAATTGGGACGTTTAGAATTTGACCACCTTCCCTCCTGGGGAGGGGCAGGCTGCCCGGGTCTGAAAAAAGAGCCCCTTGCAGCGGAGCAAAGAAAACCTGCCTGAAGAATACACCCCCGCAGATGCTGGAAACATGGCCACATCGGGCTGTTTTAACAACTGAAGCCGTGGACCAAAGGGATGCGAGGACACCCCGTAAGCACCGTGTCGGGTTTGCAACATGTTCTTTCCTCTTCTCCAGGCAGCCCTCTGCACCCTCAAATGAGCTGCTCTGGAACTGCAGGGGAGCATTTAAAAGGCCCTGTGATGCCTGGTGCTGCAGAGGTACCGGCGCTTTGTGCACAACCCAGAAGTTCTAGCGGGGGCCTGTGGAGGCTTGTTGGAGGGTGGCCGGAAAATTCATGTGTAGATTAAAAAAAAAAAAAAACTGATTAGAAACACGAAACCAACATTCCAAATTCCCCGAGGCTTAAAGTAAACAGAGGGTGTAAATACGTTGCAATGCCTCCTGGGAATTTTAGGGCAAATAGTTTGCCTGGTCAAGGCACTCGACATCTTTGGCTTGGTGTGCAACAATTCCATTCCTTTCAAATAGAGGTAGCATGATCCACGTACTGAATGCCTATGTGCCACTCCCTGTGAACAGCAGAGCTGGGATCTTCTTTAACTCATCAGGAAGCTAAAAATACAAAACAAAAACCAAGGTTTTTCACGCTGTCGCCGAACCCAAACAGCCCCTTATCTTCCCTTGATCCTAAGGACCCCGAGTGGGCATTCCCTGCAGGAAACGCTTCCTGGGAGGCTGCTGCTTCAGAAAGTCAGAAAAGCGGAGCCGCATCAGGCCAAAGACCCAACGCATCCAGCATTCTCCTGGCCCCACTGCTGACCAGCCGCCCCCAGGAAACGCCAAGCGCGGCAAGAGCATGGCAGCGTGCTGCCCAGCAACCGACTGGGTCACCCCTCTTAGCCATGTTGCAACTTTTGCAAATTTCAGCTGCCTTTCCGGGATCAACGTATAAATGAAGTGTACGGCATTGCTTACTGGGGACAACCCCTTCATTGGAGAGAGATCAAGGATGTACATGGAATGTAGTGCGAGAAAGCCATTTTACATTAGTTGCAAGACTGATTAGTTGGAAGTTATTAATAGTTCCAGGAGGAGGCCATGACTCAAGGAGGCCTAAGACTGGGTCTCGCATCTGCTCCCCCTTCCGCCCCTTCACACTCCGCTTGAGAAACTTCGCTAGGTAGCCTTGAAACGTCAAAGTCCTCGCCTCCCCTGTTGGTTCTCTGCCTCTTCTTCAGAATCACACAAATCTGTCTGAAAAGTCTACGGCGGGCAAGAGATGGGCCGCTCTAAAGTGGGCAGGCTTGACAAAGGAGCTTCTTTTTATACTGTGTGTGTGGTAGGGGAAGAAATTAATGACGAAATACGGTGTACCAACACAGCCTTCTTTCCTAGACAAGCGCCACCTTTCCGCTTTTTAATTTGGGGTTCAAGGGCCAGCTGGAAAGGAGGACCCTCAGAAAGAGGAACTCTCCAGACTTGAGGTGCCTGCTCTGATTACTCTGTGCTGGGACCTCCCCAGGGAACCAAGGCCTTCAGTCTGAGTCTTCAAAGCTCTCGAGCAGGGAAAACACTCTGCTTCCCTGGGGCAGAGCAAGGCAGGTGCAGCGGTGCTGGATTTTAAACCCACGGTTGAGCCCCCTCCTCTCAGATTTCCAGACCGCAAGACATTTATCCCCCAGTTCGAGCAGTTCTCTAGAACTCCAGCAGTTCTCAGGCGGGAAAGCGCTGCCGCTGCTCTTCCCGAGCAACTGGCTATTTATTCCTGGCCTCTAGGTAAGACAAAGCAAGGCAATTCAGGGCTGGTGTTTTTCTTTGTTAAGCATTTGGAGCAACCCAAACACCAGGGAAGATTATTTTGGTACAGAGGCCAAGCAAGCCCAAACTGCAGAGCGGTACAAAGGCCTATTTTCCAGAGCAGTGCAACCTAAGAAGCAGCACGTACCTGTATGGATAGCCATGGTATTTCGATCTAAATATTGAGAGCAGCCAGCTGAAGAACAGAACCACTAGACCGATTCCTGCCACACACATGACTGTGGACAAACAAGCACAGAACAAGGTCAGCCTGCTAATCCAGCCTGAAAGCAAACACGGACGGGGGGAATGCCTGCCGACGGTCTCAGGCTCGTTCGACTGACGCTGACGAGAAGAGCAGTCGCAAGCACCCGAGGCTGTAGTGGGGCATTCTTCACTGAGGGGAATAAACAAACAGCCCAGCAGACTGCACATTTAGTCTTCAATGGCAACACTGTTCTCGGGGGAAATGCCTCCCTGCGTATCAAAATGTTTTCACACCCCATCCTACGCTTTGGACCACAGCAGAAAATGTTCCAGGTGCAGTCAAACACAGAAGCGCTGGTATCAGCACAGAGACTTACTCTTCCTCTTCCCCACATCCAGGTCGGCAGTGGCTGCTTCATGTAGGAGGACGATGCCAAGGGTCACGCCCGCATCTGAGAGAGTGATTTAAGGCGAAGCAACTTGCACGGGCTGGTAAGGGTTTGGACGCACACATGGCCAAGGCGTGCCTTGGGGTGAACCACTGTCTCAGAGAAGGATACTAAACAGCAGCACGATGTGTGTTTCCGCCACGAACTGGGCCTGACTGCTTCCGTGGATGTAGCTCTGCAAGACAAACACTGGGTCAGTCGCAGCATTTCTGATTCACTCGGCAGGATAAGCCGCCCGAAAGGAAATCTGCACCCGCTCACGCATCCAAAAGTTCAACGTGGGGGCGAGGGCAAGAAAGCGCCGTGCCCTGCACCACTCCAATCAGGCGTTCTTCCAGCGCCCGGCCTGTGCTCTGGTCCGCCCTGCCAAGAGAAGCCAAGCCGGCCTTTTCTTTTGTATCCTCTGCAGGCAAAAACACTTTTATTCAGGCAAACCTTGGCTGCAGGGGCTCACCTGCTGCTGAAGCGTTTTCTAACAGGCAGGGCGCTATCTATTTCTTGTTGTTGCTGTTGTGCTTTAAGTCTGTTTCCGTGGAGATGTCATTTTTAACCTGTGCTTTAATACTGTTATCTTCCCTGAGCCCTAACAGCAAATAAACATTCCTGAGCACTGGCTATGGCGACTGGGGCGAGGAGCAGCTGGCGCTCAGCATCTTCTGGAGATGGTCGGGGACCGCAGACTTGCTCTCAGGCGGTTTTCAAAAGCCAGCTGATGTTTAAAAGCCCTTTCCAGCCAGCTGATGCTCAATGCACAGGCCCATCTCCTAGCTACGGATGGCTTACCGGGTGCACCGTGACAGCATGGAGGATCTGCCCCCCCCCCCGTTGCTTCCCACGCTTCCTTCAAGAACCATGGGGAGGGTGAGAAAGGCAGGGTATAACCTAAACGAGTCCTTGCTTCTGGAGTACCATCTACCCAAGCTCACAATGTTCCCTGCCCACCCTTGCTACCAAGAATCCCGTGCAGCGGACAATACACTGAAATCCAATCCCCACCACTTCCCAGGGACACCACAGCCTGGCTGCCGATGGTTAGCTGGTTTGGCAAATTCAAGACAGATCAAAGAAAAAAAAAGTATTATCCTATTTGTTGTATATTTGTTGTTGCGTTTTACCGCAAGGATTACTAAGCAGTGATAAATACACACCACTACCACAGAAAGCAGTAGTGAGAACCACAGTTCCTGGAAGTACCTCTCTGTACTGCACTGAACATTGTGCGGTGAAAGGAAATGAGGAGTGAAAGGAAATGAGGTGCAAGCACAGATGTATTTTTAAAAGTGAAAATATCAGATTTAGCATCGTTTAGGGACTACCAGTCTATGGGAACTTGAAACTAGGAGAGTCGCTTAAAACAACCCCACACTTTTCATTTCTACCACAGCCTACAGAATCTTAGTTTCACATTTAGTGGGGGAGAAAAACAGGGGACACGACAGGAAACTGAAGGGTTAGTCCCAGCTAGACACCTCCTATTGAAAACAAAAACAGATTTTGGAAGTAAGTGTATAAACGTCAATAAGCGTTTATTTCAGTTAGATTGACCACTCATTTTGTGATCAGTTAAAAGAGATATCCTAAATTAATCAGGAAGCAGCCTTTTTTAAGTTTACATATTAATATTGCCAAATTAATGAACAGTTATCCTCTTCTGAGAGGCCCCACTCTTCACGCTTACTCAGAATGGGAGTGCAGATATGTGACTATATGTTTTAGTATTTGATTTAAAAACCTCAATAGCTGGCACACGTTTGAAAGGGCTTCCTATCAGGTTTTTTCCTTAGCTCCTAGGAAAGCCAGAAGTAAAATCTAACAGTGAAATCTTGATTGTTTCCTTTTAAAACAAACAAAGCACACTCACCACTTGGCCAGTATGAGGATTCTTGTGAGCATACGGAGGCCCCCTGATGTGATTCCACATTTGTCCCGATGTCATTGCTAGTACAAAGCACTGGAAACCAACAGAGCGTGAGTCAGTAGTCACATGCGCGTGGGTGTGTCACCGGACCCTAGCCGGGACCCCCTCCCTCAATCTTCACTGACCCCAAACAAGGCCAGTCATAAAACAGTTCCTTCACTTTTCTGGAGCTTCCTCTTTCTGAGGTACCTCAATTTAATTCAGACCCATGTGCAGGAAATGAGTGTGACACAGCCCCTTGGCACAAACAGGAGCACCTCGTCCTGTGGCTTCCAATGGCAAACCAAGGAAAGCCCAATTTCTGCGTGAAACGGAATAAAAAAGCATTTCGCAAAGGCACGTTTTCTGCAGGAAAAAAGCTCCTGGTGGGCATCATCATATTGTCAAAGAGAAGGATTACCAGGGCAACCGGATCAGGGAGGAACATGGGTGCGTGCAGGTAACAGCTTGAATGACTGGGAAGCAGGGGAAGGGAACCTGTGAAGGGACAAGGGCGAGGAGGAGGAGGCCGAGTTGAGCGTCTGAAAATGGGACTTGCTCACCAGAGCGGCAAAAGCCCAGCCGGTTTTGTTGTAAAGAAAGTCCAGGTTGCTTCTTCTTAAGTACACAAGGCCACCAATGACAGCCAGCAGCAGCCCCAACATCAATGGCCCAGCGTAGCTCGGAGGCCTAATCACTCGGATCTAGGACAGACCATTAGCAAGTTAAATGAGTTTTCCCGAAATGGCTTGTGCCTCCAAATCCTGTTCACAAACAGGTTTGTAAAGCATGCGGCTCTCAAATACAACTAGTGCCGACTGGAGCTTTGGGTGCCCCTGGGGGAAGGCACCTTTGGAGGCGGGGATGCCCCACACTGCTGCTGCCCCTCTTTTGTGCAAAGGAAGCACAGTGGTTCCGCAGAGCTGATGAGTCACAGCCGTGGGACCCCCGCAACGCCTGGAATGGCCTACTTTGGGAGCTGATCAGGAATGCCATGCATGCTTTTAAGTAAGGGGTATAGCAGCATCCATTCTGAAAGCAGGAGAGAATAAAATAAATTCCAGTTTGGAACACAATGGCCGCTATTGTAACAGCTACCGTTTATTCATCTGCTCTCAGCACAAAAAGTATCTAATGGCCTCAAGCTTTATGTGCAGCCGGTTACATTTCTGGGGAATGAACAAAGCTGCTTCAGTCTGAAAGGGAATCTGAACTGTCTGGTAAGAAAAAAGGCTGATGAACTGTGATACCTTTGAACAGTTTGCAAAAATGCCATGTAAAAAGAATGTGCTACATTGTACATGTGCATGAAAAAAAATTGTACCAGCTTGGACCCCAGCAGTGGATTGAGCATTTTAAAACTGAGGCATCACTGCTAAAACAGTTCTGCTCCACACAGCAGCAAATTCTACTTTGAAGGCACACGGAGCAGGATTTTATCTACAGACCTCTAACAAAGCAGCTGGCACAACTGACAGCTAAGCCCTGCTAAACATGCCTGACTGTTAAGATCAAGTTGCAAGATGAGTGCAAGGCCCAACATGAAAAGTTAATCTTTGCATCGTTCCACAAACTGCTGGAAATAACTGGAAAGGTGCTCTATCGGCTCATGTACCAAGAAACTTTAAAGATGTTGTGATTATAGTGTTGTCTCATCCCTCTGACAACTGGGCACGTCAGAAACTGAACACATTCTAAACTGCCTGTTTAAATTTAACAACCCAACCTACTTGCTCTTTTTCCCACATCCACTGCAAAAAAATGTTTTAAGTGGGGTCAAACATTAAGACTAAATGCACTGTTATGGTATACACAAGAAGCATTATGCTAGAAACAACAGCAAAATACATTTTCTATAGATGCATTTGAAATGTGGTGTTGGGAGAGAGCTTTGCAAATACTCCGGATGGACGAAAAGATGAACAACTGCATTCTACATCAAATCAAGCCAGGCCTTAAGGAAACGGGGGGTGTCACATTTCAGGCAAATCATCGGAAGGCAAAACTCACTGGAGAAGACAATAATGCTAGAACTATGAGAGGGATTGATTCCACACAGGAAGCCACGGCCTTGAGTTTACGAGAGCTGAGCAGGGCTGTTAAGGACAGGCTGTTCTGGAGAGCACTCATTCAAGACCAGCCCTAAGTCGCAGACAACTTGATGGCAGAGAACAACAGTAACAGCAACGGAGGTGGGACTGATTCAGGCTAAGTGAGGTGGCCGTGCTCTCAGTTCTGGAGAAACGTTGTGAAGGGACTTCCTTTCTGAGGAAGCGCAACATGAGAAGAACGAGAAGCGCAACACTGCAGAGCAGTCAAACTCTTACTTACATTGACGTCGGTCCTGTCAGCTACCCAGCGGGCAAGCTGTTCAGCGGCAAAACCTCGTACTTGTAGTTCATAAGTGTCCCCTCTTTTGGGTTTCCCTTTCGGTGGGAAATTGATGAAAGTTGGAGCAGAATTCATGTTGAGCTGTGGTTTTTATGAAACACACACAAAACTTTGTGACATTCAGCTCTTATCTGAGCCACCAGTGTATAAATCGATGCTTTACAATGGGTCTCAGATTCCGAAATGATTTGGAACCGTTCGGTAGCATTCAACTTAGACCCTTCTAACAAAATACTGAGGTCTACGTTGCAAATCACATTGTCTCCCATAAGCAGTACTTCTGCTATTGGGCTTCTCTCTCTTTCTGTGTTATTTAGATAGTACTTGCTCTGTATAGTCTAAACAAGCAATTTGCAGCTATCAGTCCTTTTGCAACCAGTCCTTATCAGTCACAAGCGAATCCTAAATATACTTTTGGGAAGCAATATATGTTGGTACTTACTTCTGGCATCACATACTTAGGATTGCTTTGTGCATTTGCGGCATTAATCATTATTTTTAATGCACAGTGCACTGCTTTTGCTAATCCTTATTCCAGTATGTGTAACTTCCCAGGGAAAACTTACCATTTGAAATACATCAGACCCTTCATCAAAATCCACCATGGCAAAAAAGATCCTGTTGGTGAATGCATTCGAGTATCGCCAGGAGTTTGCCAGGATCTGGTATTCCTCGTCAGCTTGCCTGCATAAATGAAGAAGACACTATTCAAAATTTGAGCCGATTTAAAAGCCTTCAGCCTAGCATTGCTGTGGAAAAAGTAAGCCCACATTTCTGCATTGATGCCAAGACTATAAAGGACAGGAGCACTTGTGTTCACACCACAGCAATCTTTGCTGCAGCAGCAGCAGCACATCTTAACTGACACAGTAGAAAAATACGGTTTTTGTCAGACACAGATGACACACACATGCCTGCAGTCCTCACAAAGTTACAATCTGGCTTTCTCTAGAGAAAGCTCTGCATCTAACATGATCAACAAAACAATGTCCTGCAGGCCTCACTGATGGAGAAACAACACAGGTTGCTTTTCACTTTCTTGGGTTAGCTCCCTCATGTCACTGCTGCATCTAAGATGCCTGCATATTTGAGAGCAAATGGCATTTAAAGTGTGGCCAGGCTGAACTGTAAGCATGGGATGACAAACACTAAAACAATTAAACATGGATTAAACAGGCTCTCTGTAAAGCACCCGAATAAAGTTTAGAGGCCACAAGCCCTAAGTGAAAGACATAATATACAGAAGCCCAGCCTTTACATTTGACCATATTAAGAGCTATATTAACCAAAAAGCATGCTATGCGTTGCCACTTAATTTACTGTTGATCTTTTATATATAGCATGGTTCTTTCCCCCTCAATAAACCAAATCAGATTTAAGGATTGGGGGGGGGGGTTTGGTTAAAGCAGAAATATGCCAGCATTAACAAGCATGCAATCTCCCACCCCCAACTCTGAATTTCTGTACAAATTAAATCCCATACTTGCACACAACACATTGTCTGTGAGGCTGAAGAGCAGTAAACATAACCACCACGGAGTAATTTCTTGGAGGTGCCTTTACAAGACGACGGAATTTGTCACCATTCAGTCGAATGACTGATCTTTTGCTAGCCCATTCCATCAACTGGCTCACTTTTTCTGAAAGCACCATCTAAAAGACAAGAGCAGAAAGCAGCTTTACTGAGCATTAAATAATGAATGATCACAATTTAACTCTGAGCAATCACTGATTATGTTTAAATCAGGCCATGTTATAATATAATAATAATAATAATGATGGTGGGAACCAAAGCCAAACCAAGGTGGAGCTAGCATTGGCATTTCATTTTCTCTCTCCTTTTGTCAACAGATCCCTCCTTCTCCCTGCAAAACCAACACAAAATTTGGCCAAGGATGGCTGTTTGCCTATCCTTCTCAATTCTCCCTGCAAGCAACCCCCTTATTCTGAGGCTTAGAGAGTGGCAACAAGAGTTCGTTTTTTTTAATGGTCCCTCTCTACTTAACCCAAGGAAAGCATGCCAGGCACCAACCCCATTCTCTTTGCAGTGTCAGACTAAGATTTTCCTACTCTCTCATGTTTTTCTTTCAAAAAATCAATCGTTTGAAATATCTGAAATATTCCAGTATTGTCATTGTTTTGACACTGTCATTATTATTCGATCATTTTGAGATATTTATTGGATAACTACTCAATGTAATAAATCGATATTGTTCCATGCTTGAAAGAAGCCTAACTGTGCATGAATATGCATCTGCCCTGATTCCCAGCTTCTCTGCAACACTGGGACAACGTGCCTGGCTACTGTGGAGGCAGCTTGCAGATTTCAGCTGGAAGGCTTGACACCACGCCCCAGGCTGTGACAAAACAACTTATTTCCTGCCTGCAGAAGCACCAAGATAGCATCACAGGTACTGCATCACTGTCTCTGCTGCACTTGCCACGTCATGGCGCTCAGCACCGACGGGAAGCCAGCCAGCCAGGTGCTGCTCCCCAGCCCAGACGCAACACCACCGCCTGCCACTTTCGCTCTGAGTCAGAGGTCGTGCGCTGCGGAGGGCACAGGGGCTGGGCAGCGCAAGGAGCCCGCTGGCCACCCTGCCTGCTCCCGGGTCTTTAACTGTGCACGACTTTGGCAAAGAATACTTTTCCTGCAAGGAGAAAACTCTCCTGCTG
The DNA here is from genome assembly GCF_004798865.1 of Varanus komodoensis. Lineage (NCBI taxonomy): Eukaryota > Metazoa > Chordata > Lepidosauria > Squamata > Varanidae > Varanus > Varanus komodoensis. Next base: position 218,451 of record NW_025335780.1, read on the forward strand.
GATTTGTGTACACCAGGCTCCAAAGGCCCCCCAGCCCATGGTGCCACTTCCTCCGGCACGCTCACCGGTGCCTTCACTCAGGGCACGCAGCCGACTGCCCTTTTATTTTCACAACGCCCCTGCAAGGTAGGCTGCCCTGGGAAGAGCAGGCGGGGGAAGCACGGCGCGCCGGGCTCCCCAGGCGCGCAGCGGGGGCCGATGCGGCGGCGCTGGGACCCCCGCGCGAGCGCCGCGCCGGGCGGCCCACCTCCGCCCGCCGCGGCAGGGCGGGCGGCGGGAGAGCCGCGTGGTCGGTGGACGCGCCCAGGGGCCCTTCCCGCGCGGGGACCGGGGCGCCGAGAGGCCGCGGCTCACCTCTTTCCTCTTCTGCCCGCCGACGCCGGGGCCGCCCCAGCCGAGCAGCGCGGCCAGCGAGCCCAGCGCCAGCAGCCTCAGCGCCGCCGCCATGACTGCGCGCGCGCACCCACCCGCCCGCCCGCCGGGCCGCACCGGCCGCCGGCGCTCATTGGCTGGGCGGTGGCGTGGCTCGCTCTGGATTGGGCGCGCGCTCCTTCCGCTGCCCCGCTAGTGGTCCCTTTCACTTCCTGTTTCGCCGGATCCCCGCGCGGAGCCGCACTTCTACTTTTCGGACCCGCCGAGGGGCGGGGAGGGGGCGGGGTGTGGGCGGGGCGAGCTGGGTCCCGCTGGCCAATCCGAACAGCGCGAGCTGTGGCGCGGGGATTGGCGCTGGGGCTGAGCGGGCGCGCTTTGCTTTGGACGCGCCGCGGGGCGATGCCGCTTCGCCCGCAGCCGCGAGGGGGCGGCCTTGTCCCATGCGCAGCATTGGGGCCCTCGCGGGAAGTCCGTTTAATTTCTGTGGGGCTTATTAGTGCCTATGTCTGGAGACTGGAGTCCCAGTGAAGTGGCCGGAAGTTCCTCCCGTAATGAACATTTTGGTTTTTAAGGTGCTGCCAGACTCTTCACGCTTTAGTAGAGTTAGATCTTTTGAGGGTGACTTAAAACGATTAAGATCCATCCGAAAACACTCCCCTGTTAGTTTTGATATTTAAGCTCGCCTGCTAAAATTACTGCTTTACCATCCCTTTTCATCTCCTGTCTCTTTTGCCTGTTGCACGTTTCAGACTGATTCCCCTGCCTGGCAATTTGACATCAGCACAGATGAAAAAATCCAAGAAAAGATGCTCAGGTCTATCCCATCATAGTGAAGACTTGGAAGACTGGCAAGTGGAAGCCATCCTAATAACTGGGGAGGCATTGTTCACTAAGGTTGGGGGTCGGTTGAAAAATCTGTCCCCACAACAGAAGATTAAGGGTGCAATCTAAATGCACGTTTACAAAGCAAAAGACCTAAAATTCCCAGCATTCCCCAGACAGGCTTCCTATCTGTCTGAATGTATTTTTGGATTGCACCCTAAAAAGGTGGGAGTTTGTGAATCAAGGCTTGGTGTTTGCTCCCTTGTTTAAAAATAAATCCACAACTAAGATGATTTTTCCATGGTGATGATCCTTCCAAGTTTATTTTTTATATTATTTTTTTCATAAATCAGAAGAGCCTGGACTGCCAGGTAAAAAAAGCAAACATTTTAAAGAGGAAAACAGAACGTGGGAAACCAAGAGGAAATCAACAGAGGTAAACAGGGAAGAACTAGAATTAATGGCTGATGAATATGCTAAATATCACAGCAAAATTTTGATGTGTGGTACGCAAAATGAAGACTCCTTATTTTATTCTGCATTTTGAATTCACACCTAAAACCTGAGCAACCAAAGAGGGAAAAATAAAATGTTGCAGTATTCTTATATGACACTTAAGTGATAGGTCTCGCGGTGAATGCATATATAGTACACCTCAAATATGAAATATGTAACAAGACATGCTGCCGTTAGTATTGGTAATAATGCATATCCTTCAAAAGAGGCACCCCACTTCATTCATCATTTGTCGATTGTGCCTACCCCCCTGCACAAATCGGGGGCTTCATCAAGCCCTCTCGCCATGGCGTTCCTGCAAGCGGTCGCTTATCCCGCCTTTGCTGCCATAGTAGCCTTTCAGCCTGAAAACGGTCGCCGAGAATCTACGCTGCCGCGGGGAGCCGCAGGTACGCAGACGCGCAGGGGGACGCGGGCAGCGCAGCGCCCTCCGCGGGGGCTCCGGGGCGCCGCCGAGCGATGCCGGGATCCGCTTCCCCGCCGGCGCGCGGCCCGCGCAAAAGGATGTGTCAGAAGTGGGATTCGAACCCACGCCTCCACGCGGAGACCAGAAGCCCCGGCGGCGGGAAGGCGCGCGCGCCTTGAGTCTGGCGCCTTAGACCACTCGGCCATCCTGACACGCCGGCGAACAGCGGCGCAGCGCGCCTTTTCCCCCCCGCGCCTCCCCGCCCGCCCGCCCGCCGCGCGGCCGCCGCGGGCCCCGGCCACCCGCCGCTCTGCCCGTCCGCGGAAAGGCCGGCGCCCCTCGGCTTGGCTTGGCTTGACTTGGCCAGGCTGGCCTCGCCCGCCTCGCCTCGCCCGCGCGGCAGCGCCCCCTCCGCCCGTCGGGCGAACTACGTTTCCCAGCACGCCTTTCCCGGCGGCGCACGCGCCGGGCCCGCCTCCTGCTGCCGGCGGCCATTTTGTTTTCCGCCGCCGGTCAAGGGTACCCGGGAGAGTGGTGGAACGTGTGGACGATGTTCCCCTTAGCGAGGCGGGCTCTGGGCCTCGCGGGTGAGTCCGCCGGCGCTGGCGGAGCCTTCGGGGCCCCGAGGGGGGGTCCGCCATGGGGAGTGCCCGCACCGCGTGCGCCTCGGCCGGGAGCCGGGCGAGGGTCTCGCTGGACGAGCGGCTGCGCGGACCGCGGCCCTTCGGAAGACGGACTCCCGCTCCCATAGGCCCCAGCCTGCGTGGGCCGTGGCCCGGCGCCGGGGGGCGCTGTCGTGGGAAGGGCCGCGGCCGAGTCTCCCCGCGCGGCCCCTCCTGCGCTGCGTTTCGGGGGCCAGATGGGCGGCCGCGGCTTCGCTGTCTCTGGTTTCGTGGCCGACTCGGTGGTGCCCTCTTGGGCATGGCCAGTCCGCCCGCCGGGGCTGCCCGAGTGCCCTGCGATGGCCTGGGCCGTGGCCTGGCTCTCATGTAGCTCAGGCCTTTCCAGCGTAGCCTGGCCCATCCCAGCAGAAACCTTGCCCTGTCAGTTATATATGGAAAATACATTCATTTCTTGTTTGCTTCTCTTTGTGTTCTCAAGGGGAAAGTACCTTATAATCAGTGCAAGAGGTTTGGTTTCATATAAGTGAGGCAGCACAATTAACATGCCTTGCTACCCTCACTACGCTCTTTCAAGATGTGCATGTGGAGGAAAGTGCCCCGACATTAAATGCATGTGGTGTGTTTTGTGCAGGTGGGCATGTCAGCAGAACAGGTCAGATGGCATCACTTGGTTTTTAAGCTTCCCCTGGACAGGAAATTTAGTTGAGGGGAGGGTGACCTTCTCCTTTGGGGGGAGCGGCAGCAGGAATGGTGGCACCTGATGGCCACTTCTTGCCCTTGCTGCTATAAAGAGACAGGAATATGCTGTGCCATTTGCGGGATGAGAAACTGAGGATCACTTGGATGCCACATGCGAAAGACGACCCACTGAAAGTCTGGGCCACTCTTCCAAGTGAATGGCCAGCAGTTATGTTATGCTGTGGTCGTCTTGGTGATGTGCTGGTTAGACTGCAGAGCGTGGATGTGAAGGACTTCCAGATCCTGTGTCACTCTCCAGTAGAGCAAAGCCATACTCAGCTGCCATATGCTGAGCAGACCACTGGTCCTTGCAGCTTAGTATGGTCTGCGCCAGGAGTAGGCAACCTGGGGCCCTCTGTAAATTTTGGCTACAGCTTGCAGAATCTGTGACCGTTGGCCAAGGTGGCTGGGACTGATGAGAAGCCAGTCTAAAGTGTCTGGAGAGCACCAGCTTACTCACCCGTGGTCTAAACTGACCGGCAGTGCCCTTCCTGGAGTTTGGGCAGAAGTAGTTCCCAGCCTGACCTGGAGATGGCACAGACTGAACCTGGGATTTCCTTCCCGCTGAACAGAGCAGATGTTTTGCCCCTGAACTGTGGCTCTTCCGTGGGAATAGTTGCTCAGTCTCAGTTTTGTTCTTATATCATTGACTGTGCCTGAGACTGGCACATGCAAAGCAAATATATTTTGGTGTATGGGCATTTGACAGCAAGCATTTAAGTGTTGGCAGTCTTTGTAGGAAATCTGTTTGCCTGATCTAGGCTACATTTTACTGCTTCAGTAAATATGACGAATCATCACGGAAGAGAAATAGCAAGTGGTACCTTTCCACACATGGCATAGCCAGCAGAGGATAAACTTCCATATAACTAAGTCAAATGTTTGTGCCCGAATCACCATGAGAATGGGAGGCTGTGTGTAACTTAACCCCCCCCCCCCCCGCCGCCCCAAGGTCCTCTGCATTTTGAGATCATTTGGCCTGCTCCTCCACTACTGTGTACTGAGATTTTTAGTGTTCCAGTTGGAGAAAGTGTGACAGGGATGGCAGACTGCATTTGGGATTGCAGTGCTGTTTAGATGGAGAGTCCGCAGATGAGTGGATCTGTGTGTCACTTTTGCAGTCCTGGTGTTCTGTGCTTTGTTTGCCGCCTCAGCAGCATTTCCAAAACTACATTCTCAGGGTTTGAAAACTCCTGTGTTTTCCCTCAGATGTTGTCTTCATTGTAATGAAATTGTTACAATTCTTACTAAGTTTATGTGCATGCTGACAACAAATTTTTAACCTAAAGTTGTGTTTTAGCCCGTAGCATTCAACATACCGTGAAGAGACAAGCTGGCCATAAACATGAACCTGATTTTCATGACAAGTATGGCAATATGATTCTACTTAGTGGAGCTACATTTTGTGTTGCCGTCTGGACCTATGTAAGTATTTCAGTGTTATACTTGTAAGTTGGAATTAACAATTCCCTGTTCTGTCTTTAAAAATGGAAAGCTGCCAGCATTGCTTACAACACATCCAAGACTGAAGTATTGCACTCTTGGCCTTAAAGACACTTAGATCTTAAAGCATTTTGCAGGGCAGAATTACTTCTAAAGATCAATATTCAGAAATATTGTATATGTTATTTTTATTAAAATATGTAGGACACTTTTCTGTCAAATTCTTCAAGTAGTACTCAATACATTAAAACTACTGATAATATAATAGGATATTAACAATTCTGAGCAGTGCAAGAATTCTATTTAGCCTCACTAAATAGAATCTGCAACCTATCAAAACTATACCATAATTTGTAGACTATGGCTGTCTTTATGTACTCTATGTTTATTTCTGAGCTGTTTGTTTCCTTTTGTATATTCTTTTAGCTTTTGTAAGCCACCCCAAGAACTTCTGTAATTGGGCAAAGTAAAAATGCAGAAATAACAAATCGTGGGAGTATTCTAAGTATCATAAAGGATAAACTCACGAAAGGCTGATAAAGAGGGTGCCCGATGAGCCATGGTAGCAGAAACTTCCAAAGACAAGTGTGGTGGCCAAGGTGGGGTGCCACATGTGGCTGCCAATTACACTTCTAAATAATAAACAGTACAGACTGATGGCCCAGGTTTAAGGATTTAGATCAATGAAATGAAGAAATAATAAGACTTCGGAACTAACAATGAGTTCTAGCTTTGACATACTTGAAATTGTTATTTATTTGACGTGCATGCCACGCAATGGCCAGTCAGTTGTCATATCTGAATTAAAGATTGCACACATGCAGTAAATTTTCCTCTTATATGTGAAGCTGGCTGGGTAGAGTTGAAGCCATGAAGCATAATTTCTGACTCCAGAGACATACTCCCTGACCTCTAAGGAAAACGGCCTATTCCTGCTTAACAGTATAAAAATATGCTTATAAAATATACTTCTGCAAGAACACTGCTTGCATTCTTTTCTAAAAAAAATAATGCCGCAAATGAAGCCTGGTATTTGGTTTGTCTTTTGAAATCTGTTGGCTCTGTCAAAGAATTTGGTGGCTGTGCCTGTTGGTAATTCTGGTGCTAATGTGTTTGACTGCCGTTGTCCTGCCATGTGTTTTGCAGGTTGCAACACAAATCGGGATTGACTGGAATTTGTCTCCTGTTGGTCGAATCACTCCAAAAGAATGGAGGCAAGACTAGAGAGTCTTGTAAACCCTCCTCTGAAAAGTTGGGAGTAACTCTTACTGATTTGAGCTTTTGCTGGATTGTATTTGTGCTGGCCGAATAATGGCACTGTGCTCTGTCTTATCTGTGATGCAATAAATATATTTAAAATCAACGAGTGCTGAGTTACATTTCTTCCTTATAACTTTCCATTAAACGTGTACTCTGGTAGCATATATGATTAATTGAATTGACCCTTGTGTTTTTTAAAAAGCGATCCTCATAAAAAGGAGGGTAGAAGCCATGGTGCCCAGGAAGGGGTTGTGGCTGTGGGGGAGAGGAAAGGGCAGGGCCTGCTGCGGAGCTGGCTCCCTGGATAGCCGTGGCGGAGGGCTGCCCTGGTGAAGCCAACCTGCCCAGCGCAGTCTGTTTGCAGCACGTTCTGCAAGCAGGCGGACCACCCGGCTTGGGGGGTTTGGCGCTCGCCTCACGGGCGCCCCACGGCCGTCACCCTCCCGCCAGAGCGGTGCGCACTTGCTGTGCGCAGACCGCCTTTCAGGTGAACGGACGACTTTCCGTCAAACCGATCGCAGCGCAGTTGTGCGCGGGGGAGCAGTTCGGGAGCGGTGCCGCGGCAGCCGCCCTGCAGCAGGCCGGCTTTCCCCGCACGGCCCTCGGTGCGCCTGGGACGGAGGCAGCGCGAGCCGGGCAGGGGCGCCTCCCCGCCGCCGGGCGCCCCTCTGC
>NW_025335780.1:225402-282680 GCF_004798865.1 Varanus komodoensis
GCCCCGCGAGGCGGCGCTGCGGCGTCGGTGGCGGGAGGTTCGGGCTGCACGGCCGGGCGGCGGGGCGCTCGCTCGTTCCCGGGCAGGGCGAGCTGCTTGCGGCGGGTTGGACGTGCCCTCCTTCGTCTGGCGCCCCGAGCTGGCGCGCGGTGCCGGGACGGGCTGTCGGCCGGCATCCGGGCTGGGTCCGCGAGCCGCAGCAGCTCCCGTTCATTCCCCGCTGCGGGTCACTGCGGGTCGCAGAAGCGTTTGGGGGGCCCCGGGCTCGCCCCTCCTGCTGACACGGCCTGGCAGCCTTTGCGCGCAACTCGCGTTTCAACCCGAGCCCCATCCAGGCCCTTCCCACTGCGTTCTGCTCTCGTTTTCCATCCTGCCACTAATGCTGCTCCCGTCCGTCTTGCTGCACATGTAATTCCCTTGTTTCGACCATGTCTTCGTGCAGTAATGCTTTACCTATAACGCAGCAGGGACGTGCGGTAGTTAAAATTGGTTCCTCTGAAGCACTGAACTATTTCAAAAGTATGTACTCCCTGAGACAGGGAATATGCCTGTATTTAGGTATGTCAAGTTGAAAAAAGTTCAGGAAGGGTGAGCAAAACATTCCTTGTTATCTGCTTTTGCACACAGGTGGGACTTTTAGGCACTCTCCCAGTAGGCTAGATTCTGCACTTCCTTTTAACTGAAATATTGCATCATATTTCATAACAAACAGGGCTTAGCTTTCATTAAAGTTGATTAGAAGGGTATATGTTTTGCAACAGTTGCATTTAAATAATGAAGATTATTTGTTTTTGGTCTCCCTAGTAGGGGAGTTCAGTGGATGGTTTCTGGTGCTGCTTTGGAGATAATAATACTGTATGCACATTGAACAGGGCTTATTATGTTAATTAAGGCTGCCATCCTGTATACACTTACCTGGGATGAAACACCATTGGTCTCAGTGGAATTTACCTGTCCGTAAGCATCTGCAGGATTGCGCCATACTAACTTGTTTGTATTTCGAGATGTTCCAAACTTGTTCCCCAAGTGCCCTCCTTATATGAAGTGTACTGTGTAAGAGCAAAGAGAGCTTTTTGGAAGTGGTATCCTGGTGGCAGAAGTCCTTTCTTAGAAAGGTGTGCCTGGCAATTAGCTAATTATAGTTCTAGCAGTTTCAAGTTAAGCCACGTACATTTTTCTGAGGCATTTTAATTTGAGAACTGCCTTGGACTGCTGCATATTTGTAGCTGCTGCCTTATTTTAACATAATCCCTTGGTTTTATGGCATAGGTGAGTGGTTTATTTTAAACATTTATTATTTATATTTGCAATTCAGTACCCTGGAATAGTTTAGAGGAGGGGTCACATACAAATGCTTTAAAGTTAAGTTAAATTCAAAGTTAGGCCTTTCTGCTTAAACTTCTGGGGCGAAATCATTCTTGTAAATTAATGGGGCGAGGGTACTTTCTGGCTTGGTTCACAGCCCTCCTGCCGGCTTCCATTTCTGTTTTGTACCTGTTGGAGGAACAACCCTGGAATGTCCTTTGTTAGCTATGTTGAAACAAACCAGTGTTTTATGTCACAGTATGTGGTTGGGTTAAAAATTGGGTTCTGTGCCCCCAGAACCCCGAAGCGTTGGGTTCATTGGTCACATCCAGCAATGGGGTGTTTGGGATGGTCTTCTGAACTGGCTGAGAAGAGGAAGCAGTGAGGGCAGGTGGTGGGAGGGGAAGGCACGGGGTGCTTCCTCACTCTTGCACAACCCCAGCCGACCAGGAGGCAATTAATTCCTGCTTGGTTGTTATGTGTGAAGAGTCAGTGTTGCCTATGGCATGATTTTTTTAGGGCAAAAGAATGTAAGCTATTAATGTACTTAGACTTACAGAACAAAAAGGTATTTCTAATAAAACACATGTAAAGCTTACCCAAATACACAAGACAGCAGAGACGAGGAATGCAAGAGAGTCATCGTGACTTAAAGCAAAGGCCCATCTGTTCCCATTGTGGTCAGCTAGGCGTCTGTCTACTGGAGAATCCCACAACCAGCCACGGACATGGCAGCATCTGTCCGCTCGTGGTGAGGAGGTTGTGGGACGGCTGCTTCTGAAAAAAACAACAAGGCTGGTTGTTCGTACCTTGCAGATCTATCAGTTGGTGGCTAAAACTTCGTTCCAAGATGCTTAAGCAGGTGGTTGCTGGCCAACTCGCAAATTAAACTGGTTTTCTCTATGCATTTCAGCTGCGTTTCAGGGCTGGTGTTCATGCCTCACTCTCTTTAAAATCGATGGACAAAGGCAGTCAAGGGCCATTGCTTTCAGTGCAAACTAGAAGTTTCTGCACAAAGAAGAAACGGGATTTGGAACAGGATACCATACTTTTGTGTAAAACCTTAAGATGAAGTCCTCGGCCCCTTACTTGAAAGTCCTAGTACTGATGTTGCCAATTCTATATGCTTCCTGCAATAATTTTTATATGCAAAATATGCAAGAAGATAAAATATTTGTAGAATGTTTACATCTGTTCAAGAAAATATATTTAGGCTAAAATAATTTTTGGTAGCTTGGTGCTTTGATTCATGCACGGGCTTTGATTTCTAGCTCAGTGTGTGCACACCAGGCCCAGTTGTAAATCAACAGTGCCAGCATTTAGCCCTTTAGACTTCTCTAGGGTGTGGTGCGTTTCACTGCCGCGACCATCCTTGTATATCTTGTTCCGTCACTAAGTAGCATTCCGTTGTATTTAAACAACTTAACAGTAAACACCAATTAATTGGTTACATTACTTTGGAGAAATATCATGTATCCAACTCCAGACTTTGACCTCCTAAACAATAAGCTTGATTAACCTTCCACAGGGATTATTTATGCAAAAAGTGGCTAATAGTTTCAAGCAGGCTTTGTTGTGTGCGTTTTAGGAAATAGTTTGTTGCCCTGGAGGAATAACAGTGAATTCGGAATGGATGTATTAGTATATCAGTTACTGGATTGTTTCTTGCCCACCTTTTGCATTTTCTCAAGTTGTTCAGATCAGAAATACTTCTTGGTTGTCTGGGTTTGTTCAGTCCATCTGTTAGAACCGTGTTAGCTGGACTTCATGAATGATATTCCGAAGTACCGTTTAGTGATCTGGAAGTCCATCCACCAAATGGTCCGTAGTCTCTTCTGTGGACTTAGCAGGACCCCTGACTATGTGGAGGAGCTTGTGGAAATGGTCATGGCTTTGAAAGAATATTACGGCCTCAAGCTTTAATCAGTTCATTGATTAGCTAAAGCTTCAGCTAAGTGATAGGGATAAAAGTGAAGGAGGCATTTAATTTTGTTTCCTGGGTGGTTTTGGTTCTGTGGCATTATTGTAACATGGAACACAAAAGGGCAATATTAGCAGAGATCTTTCCTGCTTACAGTGACTGAGAGCTAATATGTATTCAATTTCAAAATACCTTTCACTCTCTGCTTACTTCGGAGTGGCACCTATGTTGATAAATTAGGTGACTGATTAACTAATCTTGCTTTTCTGTGCCAGGCAGCCATGCAAGGCATATTAATTATCTGTACTTAAGGGCATCAGAGAAGCTGAAGAGGAAAATATTTCTCTGTAGGAACATAGCTGTAGGTTTTGGAACTGACAGGAAAGTTTTTCAAAGTGCTGTTTCTGTGTGATAAAAGTGTTTTTATCTAAGAAAAAGAGGAGAGCAGAAGCCCAGAGTTTGTCTTCAGAAACCACCTGTGGCCAGAAACAGTGCGTTCTGGTCGTTTTCCTTAATTGCGTGTGCCCTTCAAAAACAAACCAGCGTGACTTGGTTCGGACAGTGGTTGCAACCCAGCGTGCCTTGCTCAGGCCATGGTGGACTGTGGATCCCACAGGTGCTCGAGGGCCAGTCCAAGGCATGCCACGCCTTGTGGGTTGCTGGGGTGTTTAAAAAGCCACCCCACAGCACTATAACATGGGCTTTGGGGGATTTGTAACCACCCCAGCAAGCTGTGCCCACCGAAAGCGATTCTGCACAGCGGGCTGGCATACAGCTAGCACAGGCAGGGTGGCCGAGGCACCCCGTGGCGCATGTATCTCCCGTGTGTTGTGTGCTTTGGCAGGTGACAAAGGCCTGTAGATAATCTGATAATCCCTGGGCTTCTGTGGCGTGACGCCCGCGAGGAGTTTGAGGTGTGAGTTGCTCCATTCACGTCCGACTTCTGCCGTGTGTTCCTTAAGCGGCATCAGCAAATCACCCGGAGCCTCAGGCCTCCATCTGGAACGTGGACGTAAACAATGGCCTTCTCGTCCTCCAGGGCTTGGCCGTGCGTATTTCGTGCGTACCTGGCATCGTGCATCCTTCACTGATGGGCCGGGAAGGCACCTGCGCTGACTGCTGGCAGCGTCCCTCGTTGCTGGCCAGCAGGCAGGTGCCCCTGCCCCATTTTGTCTCTCTGGACCTTGCTTTCCTCGATTCATCGCAATGGGCGCTGTCCTTAGGAAGCGGAATGGGTTTGATCCCCACCTGCCACTCTCGGGGCAGGAAGGGGCCTTGGAGGAGAAGGTGTTGTGGGGTTAATAGCTCCAGGTAGACAACCCTGGGGCCAAGCGTGACCGGCTTCACTGCAGCCTGAGGCATCCCCTACATGCCCCTTTGGGTTCCTGCGGGAGGAGGGCCCTGTGCTCCTCCGCTAGCAGGCAGGCTGTCGGCCTTCGCATTCTTGCCCTGCTTAGTCGAACACGGGGAAACTGCAGCTAATAAAGCTGTGGGCAGTTTCACGTGATGCTCTTGCCCCTCCTGCTTCTGCCACAGAACCTTTCTCACTAGAGGCACAGGTGCTCTGCGGGAGCAGCGGCTGCGGTTCGAATCAGGTGTTCTCCCTCTTTTTCCCAACAGCCCTTCTCCACGGACTTCTTCAGAATGGCTCGGTCCAGACTTCTCGCGGAGAAAGTGTCCCATGAAGAGAGAGCCACACGTTTTCCCTCTGCCAGATTTGTCAGCATGTGAATGTGTTCTGATGTCTCTGTGTTGTTATAAAGGTAATATTTACCGTGTGGCTGAGCTGAAAATGGCACTCGTGGTTGTATGCAAAACAGGCATAACTTTTTGTAGGATTGTCTCAGATGGTTAGCACATTTTTACACTGATTCTCCAAACCCTATGCATTTGTAAATTTAGAAAGTGAGAGGGTGTTTGGCATCAGGTTCTGCTTATGAGCCTACCGAGGGCAACTGGCCACTTTGTGGATAGCTTTTTTCCCAGTTCAGAGACAATGCTCTTTGGATTAGAGGAGAATTAATCTTAGTGTAAAAGCAAAGATGTTTCTCATTAGCAGAACTTGCATGCATGTTGATATGCTGTTGAAAGGACTCTTGCAGTGGTTTAATTTGTAGCATTTCTCTCTGTTTAATGTGTTCATGATCAGGGTTTGATTTTTATGAATTCCTTGTACATTTAATTTCACGTAAGTTACGCTGAGTGATTATATATAAGGATGGGTTCAATATAAGGATCAGTTCTAAATTTGCTTAAGCACTTTGCTTTACTTTAACCATGCATTACTAATATAGAGATTTCTGTTACTTTATGAAAATAAAATAAATTATATATAACTTGGTTTGCTCATGAAATTATCTTTAAAAATATTTAAAAGTAAATCTGATTAATTCATGATTAGTGTCTGAATAAACTGAACTTTCAAATTAAATATGCCAAATACGATAATTTTATGAGCAAGCAGCTTATACATAATAAATGTTGGGAACTTCATCAAGAACCCTAACCCTACGCCTATAGAAAATCCATAGGGATGCATTTGCGGAAGACTGACAAAAATAATAAGACAAATGTACGCAGGTGCATCCTTTCTAGGGCTGAAAAATATGGGCCCGGGTGCATTTTCGAAGCTCTGAAAAATAAAGTGGCCAATGAAGCATGGTAATGAGGCCAGCAGTGGCAGATGGGTTCTGCTGTGAAGGACACCGAGGTTCCTTCTGGAGGACGCAGAGGGAGAACACGCTGGCGCTGGGGTCTCTGCGCCATGCAGCTTATTTGCAGGGTGGCTTAGAGCATTAGATGAGCCCTTGTGCAACTGAGTCTGTCTTCGGTGATTTAAAGAGGTAATTCGACACTTGCTCTTCGTACCATTACGATTTAATTGAGCGTAGTGCTTTTTGTCAGTTTTGACTCTCTGTGCACTGAATTGGTTGTCACAACGGTCCCATGAAAAAGGAGCCTTGTATACGAAAATGCACTGAGGCCACCCAGCCGGACTTTCTCTTTCTATTACTTTGGTTTATTTACACCTGCTCTTTAACTGCAGCTGTGCATTTTCTCTCAGTGTCTGTGTTAGCACTCAACGCAATCATCTTTTCTCAAACTGTTGGGTGACAAACAGATTTGTGCACCGTGAAGGTGAAGTTCTAAAAACGGCCTTATTCTGTAGGTGTTTCTATTTAGGATTTTGTTTTATTTTTAAAGAGAAGAGACCCTTCTTGGGAAAAGCTGCATTCAGAGGTCTGTTTAGTGGTGAGCTGAGATGGGGCCTTTTTCGGGACGTCCCCAGCCCTGTGGAAGTCCCTTCCATGGGATGCTCAGTTCTCTCTCTCTCTCTCTTTGCTGTCCTTCTGACAGTAGGCAAAGGCCATTTCATTCAAGAAGAGCTTTGTGCTATGAGTGGATCTGCTGAACTGGGTTCTGTTTACATTCTGAATCATTTGTTCCCCCCTGTAATTGTTACGTTTCTTATACTTAATATTTTGTTTGCTTGTTTTAATCAATTTTAATGGGGTAATCTGCCTTGAGTACCATTTCTTAGTAGAAATGTGGTATACAATCAAATAAATAAAAGAGGATGGGGTGAGAAAAGAAAGCCAGAAAGATCGCAACACACAGGTCATTATTTAGATATCAGTCACTAAACTTCATTAAGTGATGTTTACGTGTCTCAAGTTCCTTCCTTCCTCTAGGCCATCTTTTGCTTGAGAATGAATGCCTCTCTTAAAAGTTCTTTGTTTCTGTCATAATTTTTCTACATCATTTCCAGGAACGTGAAGCTATAAACAGAATGGATCCAGCATCAGGAGTCAGATCAGTTGTAGTTTGCGTGGAGGGAATGACATGCAATTCATGTGTGCAGACTATTGAGCAGCATATTGGAAAATTAAACGGGGTTCTCTGCGTTAGAGTAAGTAATTTTGCATGTTGTGGTCTGCCTGCCCGGGGGCTGTGTTGAGCGTGCCAGGGGTTGGCGGGGGGGGGGGGCGGGGGGGACTTTCTGCCCACTTCCTGGGTTCTTAGACCTCTTAGGGAAAAAGGCACTTGTTTAATGCCATTTCAGAAAGCCTGCATTTTGCTTATCTTGCACCTAATTGCAGATAAATCAATCAATGTTAGCCTAGCCAAAGGCAGACCAGAGAAGCTATGATCCTTAAAGAGGTTACGTTTCGGTAATTAGGTTGCACCTGGTAGCTTCCTGGTAGTGTTTTGCCTAAGGAAAATATAAAATTCGAAGTTAATGTAATGGGCTTTTGAATGGCAACAGATTGCCCTTTCAAAGACTGAAATGGTGAGGGAAGAATCAGCCAGTTGAAAGCAAATCAGATTTCAGAAGTTCGTCCCATCTTTCCTGGTAAGTCGGTGAGTTAGCAATGCTGCAGTGCTGAAGGATTGGATACAAAGGTTTGCTGCTTATCTGCAGTGTGCTCCTTACTCTGTGTCTTCTTGGGCTGCCTCCCACCCCTGTGTAAAACAGCGGTGTTTGCTTTTGGCTCCTCCGATTTCTTCTCCCAGCTTGATCTCGATTTCCCTTTCCTGCGATCAGAGAATCATAGAGTAACAGAGCTGGAAGGGGCCAGAAGGCCATCAGGTCCCCCCTGCTCAGTGCAGGACTCCCAGTTAACCCATCCCTCCCAGATGGCTCCCCGTTGCACTTTGAATGCCACTGGTGTGGGAGAGCCCACCTCCTCCCCAGGCTCCATTGTCAACTGCTCTTGCAGTTTTTCCTGATATCTGGCCAGAACGTTGCTTCCTGTAATTTGAGCCTGTTATTCTGTGTCCTCCAATGTGGGTGATCGAAAAGAGACCCTGGCCTTCCTCTTTGGGGCAGCTTTTCAAGTACTTAAAGAGAGCTATCATATCAGCCCTCAGTCTTCTCTTCTCAAGGCTAAACATGCCCCATTCTTTCAATCTACCTTCATAAGGCATTTTTCCAGGCCCTAAATTATCCTTGTTACCCTCCTCTGAATGTTTTCCAGCCTGTCTGCATCTTTCTTACACTATGGTGCCGAGAACTGGGCACAGGACTCCGGATGAGGCCCAGCCAGTGCTGAGTAAAGAGGAACTAGTACGTGTGATTTGGAAGTGGTGCTTGTATTAATGCAGCCCAAAATAGCATTTGCCTTTTTTTGTGGCCACATCATATTTTTGACTCCTATTCAGCTTGGGTTCTACAGTGATTTCAAGTTGTTGCATAGTAGAGTCAGGGATCCCCCATCTTGTCACTGTGCATTTGGTTTCTTTTTTCTACGTGCAAAAGTCAAAAGGCAGTTTCTAAATCAAAAGCACTGTCTTGTCTCCTCTTGAAAATGCCTGGTTCTTCATCAGTTGCCTATACTTTATTAAAATATCAGGTATATTTATGCATGTAACTCAATTGTTTCCTTCCTAGCTGGGAGTTTCATGTTTATTTCTGCTTTATTCTTGCATAAGAATGTATCTGCAAATGCTTCTGAAAAGCTGGTGTTTCCAGATTTGCTTTCTACTTAAAGTGTTAATTTGTAGCTGAGTCGTCTGGATTAACTAGCTATTTTGATTTCTGTGTATAAATGTTTGAGATTAGTATCTTTGCTGTCAGGGCTGTACAAGGATTGTTACGTATCCCGGAGATACTCTGGGAAGGGTTGTGTGAGAAATTTATACTGTAATATTGTTTTTGGGATTTGGAAATAATCTGGCTGTTTTTATTGAGGCTCATGTTGTAGCCAGGCATCTTGTTTTACAGCTAAATCTGAGTTAATTTGTGGTTTCATAGGTACAGTCTCGCACATCCTTCTCAAATGACTAGATCGCCTTGCAAGGTGTCACTGGAATGAGGCAAAGCTGCCTGATGTGTTAATGCTGCCTTAATAATGTTTTAATCCTGGTTTGGCTACATTGCCTGATCCGTGCTTTTCTTCTTTCCGTGTAAGGCTTCCCTGGAGGGTAACAATGCAGCCATAATTTACAACCCCAAAGAACAAACTCCAGAGTCACTACGGGAAGCGATAGACGACATGGGCTTCGGTGCTGCTCTCGCTGATGCTAATCCGCAGCTGGTTTTCCCGGACACCATTTCTCTTGCATTTCCTGGGCAATCAGCCTTACCAGATGAGCAGATCCGTACTCATCTGCTCAAGGCCAGGGGCATCCTGGACGTGAAAATCTCCTCGGACAGAAAATCCCTCGTTGTCTCATTTGTCTCTTCTATTATAAATAGCAAACAGATCAGCCAAATAGTACTGGAATTAAGTTCCGATAATGCAAAACAGGAGAAAAACCCAGCGATGCTTGAAGAACCGACCTTATCTCAAATAAGCGATGTCGTGAGGATGAAAATAGAGGGCATGACGTGCCATTCCTGCACTAGTACCATTGAAGGAAAGATTGGCAAACTGCAAGGCGTCACACGAATCAAAGGTGATGGAAAGGGCCTGTGGCGGCCGGGTCCTGACCCTGCAGGTTTTTCTGTCTGCATGCATCTTCCCATCCATTCTGCAGCACTGCAGTTTCTGCTGGAACGAAGCCACAGACTCTCGCGTACCTGCTCTCCCACCTTCCCTGTGCTGACTTCTAGTTCCTAAGCTCCCATGTGGCTTTAGTAGAGAATTGGGTGCATGGACGCTGTCCTGTAATTAATCATTCCCACTAATAGCAAAGTATTAGTTTGGAAACAAAACGGAGCTATTCAGAATTGAGCATACCCTGAAGTCTACTCGAGAATGAAAGAAAACAAATATGTAAAAAGCCACGATTGCACCTGAATTTCCCAGAGATACCAAATGCTGAAGAAAGTCAGGTCGATTGCGGGTGGTCACTGCGGGGACAGGCTAAATAAACCAGGCCAAGGAAACTGTTCCAAAGGATCAGTGTCAGAGCCAAACAAGAGGATGGTGTTGTTCATGCACTTAGTCATTTCTCAGTTACTACTTTTAGTCGCACAATTATAAACTGTGTGAGCAGCCCCGTGTCTTGCGTGACCTTGGATGAGAGCAGTGGAGGCGTGGCATGTTTAAGGACTCAGTTGAAGGCAGAAAAGGGAAAATAGGAGGCGTGGCTAGAGGGCGACTTGACCTTCCCACATTCCCAACAGCTTATAGTAAATCCGGGAAGGGGGAATTGGAATGATGCTTCTCCCCTGCACTATATACGACTCTTAAAAGAGGGACAAGGAGAAAAGGAGATCCCCTGCTCTCCTCCTCTCTTTCCAGTCTCCGTGAGAGCTACAGAAAGGTGCAGTTTTGGGACCGGCAGTTCTCTCAGCAGCACAATGGGGGAAGGCTTAGGTGCGCCCCCTTCTGAAGCACCCAGGCCTCCAGGCCACTGCAGGTCCCCAGGACTGGGTTGCTGGGCCCTGGACAGAAGCGCTTCCCCGAAGCCATGGGGACAGGCTGCAGGGCGGCGTTGCAGGCCCTCCCTCTGGTCACTGGGGCACCGCAGAAGCCGCGTTTCACCCGGCCCTCTTCCTCTTCATGCTGTCGCGTTCTGACCTGACCGAGGCAGAGAACCAAAGAGGAGGCTCTGCAGCAAAGTAGCTTGATGCCCAGACCGGCACACTTTCTGCCAGAATGGCGCTACGTAAGCCTTCTCGGGATGGCAGTTATGTCCCACCCTGCCAGGGAGGGGGCTTCCCGGAAAGTTCCTCCCACTCAGAAGTCCCACCCCAGGTGTGGGACTGATTGCTGTTGCAGACTCTCGCAGCCTTCTTTGTGTGGCCCAGAAGTGGTATCCTGCCTTCCACAGGTGGCTAGGAAGGAACGCTTCCGGGGTCTGCTGCTAGGGGCACCATGCTGGTGCACTCTTGCTCAGTCCGGTGTGCAGTTAGTCCTGCGCGCAAAGCAGAAGTGAGCAGAGTCGCCTTTCTGAAAGAGACACGTGAGCACAGCTCCTTTCTGCAAGCTCAGCTGATCTGCTGCATGAAGGAAATGAGTGTTTCCACTTGTTTTGGGCTGTCTGTAGAACCAGGAGCGCCCCTTGGTAGTCGCGGTGAGTCCTGGAAGGGCACTGGCAGTATTAGATACTGCCTGTAGTTCTTCTGGGCCACCAACATGGAGACAGAAGCTGCCAGTAGGATGTTAAGTGGAAAACCCTGAGAGCAACAGACTGACACTTCCCCGTTTACCTCCTAGTCTCCCTGGACAATCAAGAAGCCGTGGTCGTGTACCAGCCTCACGTCATCACATCAGAGGAAATAAGAAACCAAATAGAAGCTGCAGGGTTTACTGCGTGCATAAAGAAGGCACCTAAGCCCCTGAAGCTTGGTGCTATTGATGTAGAGCGACTGAAGAGCGCCCAGGCCGAATGCTCGGAAGGAGCCCTGCGTGAAAATCCGGAGCACACACTCTCCCTAAGGACCATCAGATTCCGGGTTGACGGCATGCACTGCAATTCATGCGTCTTCAACATCCAGAACAGCATATCAGCACTCCCCTCAGTGTCTGGCGTAGTGGTTTCCTTAGAGGAAAAATCCGCCACTGTTACGTACCATCCCAGCCTGATCAGCGCCAGTGCACTCAGAAGGGCCATCGAGGCTGTGTCCCCGGAGACCTTCAGGGTCAGCCCTTTTGATGGACCTGCCGGCGCCGAGCCTTCGAGCCCCACGTCTCCGGCGGCGTCTCCGAAGGCTGCGAGCAGCCCCATGCACCATCCCTTGGTGTGCGTGACGGTGATCCATATAGAGGGGATGACGTGCAGTTCTTGTGTGCAGTCCGTTGAGGGGGCGTTGTCCCAGAAGCCGGGCGTGAGGTCGGTGTGCGTGTCCCTTCAGAACCACACCGGGACCGTAGAGTACGATCCCGTGCAGACCTCTCCAGACGACCTGAAAAACGCCGTCGAGGACGTGGGCTTTGAGGCGTCCTTAACAGGTAGTGCCCACTGCCCCCCCCCCCGGTGTTTTCTGCATTAACCTGAAAGGACAAGCCTGATGACTTCTTTGGGGGCCCGTCTTCTGTGGAAGACGCAGTGCAGATGCGTGGGGAAATTATTGCCTTGAGGTTGATTCTGAGAGGCAGCTTTACATATGAGAACTCAGTGGTGGCCAAGAATTGTGTTGAGCAGCCCCGACAGGAGGAACATCTCCTGTCCACTCAGATGTTCTTTTTCGATGAAGAACGGGGCATCCTAGAGGTGTTTGGTCCTCGGGCTGCCGGGACTGTGGGAGTCAGGCAGTTCGCTACAACTCTGTGATTCTTTTCCGTTTCCAGTACCACCAGACACAGATCCTGTGGTCCTCATAACTCAGCCCTCGCAGGAAAGACTGGGGAGAGCGCAGGATGATAAACGCTCCCAGACGGAAACCCGCTGCAGCATGTCGCCGGTTCGCAATAAGCAGGAGATAAAGGAACCGCTGAAGTGCTACATCCAAGTCAGCGGCATGACATGTGCTTCCTGTGTGGCAAATATTGAGAGGAATCTGAAGAGAGAAGACGGTGAGCAGGACTTAGTCAGTTTGCTGCAAACATTGCTGTGATGCTTTGCTGGCGGGTGCCGGAGCCTGGCTAACTGGGGCATCTTTGACCAGAGCAAGGGGATGGCTGGGCTGGGGTGGGCGGATGGGAGAAGATTGAGCATTTCTTGATCTCGTCTTCAGAGAGCGCCTCGGCCTTGAGTGGCCGTCTGCCTTGCCTGGGGCATGTGCCTTCCATTTCTTCTGTGATTAATGATTAATGTCGAAGTAAGAGCAACCCAGAATTTATAGTTTTTACAAGAACTATTATTAAATTGCTGACCGATTACTCCTAAGTAATTACTGGCTATGCTCTTCAAACCCCTGAAAGAAAAAGAGGGAAAAAAAGAAAAGAAATAGAAAAGAGAAAGAGAAAAGCTGAACCACATTTGATTGGTTAAATTATCTGTCATATTCATATTTGTAGAAATGCTGTTTAATATGAAGTTATTAAAACTTTGTTAGAGCTAATTATATATTCAAGGAAGCGGTTATTAATTGCTAGTTATTTAGCTAGTATGTATTTGATTATTTATCCAATATTTATATCTTCCTTTGCTACACAATTTCCAAAGTAGTCTTTACTTCTGTTCTGTTTGGAGTCAAGTCCATTTATCTGAAATGGTTCCTTGGGAGGTTGGAAGTCATGCCGAAGGTGTCCTAGTTACACCACTTTGGGCTAATTTCTGAGTAAGAGAAATGTGATGGGCTCAGCCAAATCGCTCCAGTGCTTGTTACACAGAGGATTTCTTCATTGTTACAGTCCTGGCCTTGTCTTTCCAGGAATTTACACCGTTCTTGTCACCTTGATGGCTGGGAAGGCGGAAGTGAGGTACAACCCTTCCATCATCCAGCCGCCGGCTATTGCAGAATCGATCCGAGATCTGGGATTTGGTGCTACAGTTCTGGAGAATTATGATGAAGGAGATGGCATCTTGGAGCTTGTTGTAAGCAGGTTATTTGCATAATTAGCCCTATTTGCAGGCATTTATTTAGAGAGCTTATTATAGAGATAGCACCACTGAGAGAAGTGACTGGGCAGGAATGTTGCAGTGCAGGTGAGTAACTCTGATGCCAGAAACGTTCAGGTTTACAAGGGTGTTTCCATGGTTAGGGGCTGAGGAAGCTCCACGTGCAGCTAAGTGACAGAAAGGGGGCTTATTAAAAGCTTGGAGGGCCCGCTTTTCGTGGCATGGGAGTCTGCTAACAGGAACTGCTTCCGTGGGATAGGGTGGCTCTCAGAGAGTCCTCTTGTCCGGGAGAACTCCTCTTTCTGTCAGCCCATTCTCTGCTTGTATGATTTCTGACGCAGGCACACTTTGTTCGTAACAGGTGAGAGGAATGACGTGTGCCTCGTGCGTCCATAAAATAGAATCCACGCTCATGAAAACAGCAGGCGTCCTGTACAGCTCCGTGGCACTCGCCACCAACAAGGCACACATTAAATACGATCGGGAGATCGTTGGTCCACGAGACATCATACAGGTCGTGGAGGTGAGTGGATGTGCAGTTACGCAAGCCTCTAGAGCCAGAGGTGGTGAGTGCCCCAGGCGCGAAGGTGGCCTGCGTAGTCAGCCGGGGATGCGGGTGGTAAAGGCGCCAGGACTAAGGCAAGAGTGATCTTGGTGTTCACTCTCCTGAGTCGATTTTGGCCTGGTCTTGGCCGTTTGCATTGCAGCTGTCTGTGCATGCGCATGGAATACAAAGTCTTGGTTTTAGGTAGTAGTAGTAATAAGAAGCCGCGTCAACAGATAATACATGGATGTATACTATGGTACTGCATCATTTCCTTAAAGCATACTACAGAGTTGCAAAGGCTTCTAGGACAAATGTTTGTCATTGCATCTGTCTCGCTAGTTTCAGAATAGGATGCATTGCACAGCACTGCATGCTAAAAGAATTCTGCCTCTTTCTTTATAGAATTTAGGGTTTAACGCTTCACTGGTGAAGAAAGATAGATCTGCCAGTCACTTAGATCACAGACAGGAGATAAGGCAGTAAGTATTTTTGCGTTCATGCCCAAATCCTGTTCAGAAGGCTCTGATTACTCCCGAAGGGTTTTTTGCACTGTGCTTTCCGGAGGTGAAAACCTCTCTGCAAACAGAGAGTTGCATTTTTGTCGTCTCCAGCAGTTGGCTTTTGCTTCTGGGCTTCTTCCATGCAGCCCACTGAATGTTTCTCGCCACCCATGGTGCCAACGACAGGAATTTTGCTCCACGTGCTGTGTATCACTCTAGTTTTGCCTAATTTCCTGTGTTGTGACAGCATTTTCAACGGTATTCTCTTCTCTTCTGATTTAAGGTGGAAGCGGTCCTTTCTTGTTAGCCTGTTCTTCTGCGTTCCTGTGATGGGGCTGATGATCTATATGATGGTGATGGAGAGCCACATGTCAGCCATGCACAAGGCAGCAAACCTGACGAGCGAAGAGATGGAGGCATTTCACTCGTCCATGTTCCTGGAGCGCCAGATCTTTCCTGGGTTGTCCGTTATGAATTTGCTCTCCTTTGTTTTGTGTGTCCCTGTGCAGGCAAGTAGACATACGTGAAATGTTAGCGGGGTGGTATTTACGCTTCATGTCGACATTCCTTAGAGTGAATTCTGTGGATTAAGGATCGAGCTCAGCCTAATCCTGTTGGAACTACTCAGGACTTCAGTGCGTGTGTGTTTGGCCTAAAATGCAGTATTCATTTGCATTGCAATAATGCAGAATTAAGTTGTTAGAAGGTCTCATTTCAGTACAACATCCTGTGGTGATTTTATTCGTGGATCTAGCTTTTATATTGTCCTCCAAACCAAGTCCCACTCCAGAGCCAAAAAAAGCTAGAGTAATGATCCGTGTTACTTTTAACGTTTGCATCATGGTGGAAGGATAGAAATAGGCTCCACACTCTGGCAGCTGTGTGTATTTCTGCCCTCGAGAACTTTGCTTATTCAGAACTACCTCTGTTCCCTTGAGGCTGCACTATGAAGGATTTTCTAGCTCGTTGACTGAATGTGAACCCACTGCCTGAACCTAGCGGAGAAAAAGCTCAGAGATGTGCAGTAGCTTGTTCTTTCAAATGGTTCTGTGTCTTTCCGGCTTACCTGTGATCAGGTATGAGATACCATGCTGGCTTCTGCTTTCCTTACAGTTAGTCGGAGGCTGGTATTTCTATATTCAGGCGTACAAAGCACTGAAACACAAGACAGCCAACATGGACGTGCTGATTGTGCTGGCCACCAGCATTGCGTTTGTCTACTCCTCTGTGGTGCTGCTGGTTGCGATGGCCGAGAGGGCGAGGGTCAATCCCGTGACCTTCTTTGACACGCCTCCCATGCTGTTCGTCTTCATTGCGCTGGGGCGATGGCTGGAGCACGTGGCCAAGGTAACCCTGAAAGGGCCGCCTGTGTTTTGGGGCGCGGGTGAGAGGAGTGGGAAGGAGATTCTAGATGAGTCGCCAGTGAAGTCTGAGAGACACTCTTGGTGCCTCGAGGTGCAGCTCTCAGTTACCAGTGAGAATTTGGAGGAAAAGTCAGGCAGGCCACTCCAGAGATCAAGAAAGTGTTTCGAAAGCACTGCTTGGAAAGCCAGTGCTGGAAACGTTTGCCCACACTCGTCTTCATGCCAACTTGAGACGCGAAGGTGGTGGGGTTACGGGGTTTGCATGGCGCATTAGCCCGCGGGGGCTGCGGAGAAGCCTCAGGAAGCCACGGCTCCTTCCAGGGTGTGCTGGATCCTCCCTGGATCCAGACAACGTGGCCCGTGGGAGGGCGAGTGAGATGCGGAAGAAGCCGTCCCCGTGCGGCTCTGGCCAAGCGGCTCCCCACCACGCGCACCGGGGCACCTGCGGGGAAGTGCCGGGCGGCTCCCAGCAGCTTCTTCCCACGCCCTGCTCTGGGTTCAAGGAGGAGGGGTGGAAGTGGCGGGGAGGGGCCCACTCCTGTGCCGGAATGGTGTCCCCTGCACTTGGGTAGGATTGCCAGTGAGGTGGCCCCGTTGCGTGGACCTGCCTCGCGTGTTGCCGGAAAGTGTGGGCTGCTTGTAATGGGCGTTTCTTAGAAGCAGGCCTCGTGTGGCACGTGACCTTGTGGCTCGCGATCCCCGTTTGCAGTGCTTCGCATGCAACACTTGCGCCTCCGTGTCTTTGCAGGGCAAAACATCAGAAGCCCTGGCGAAGCTGATTTCGCTGCAAGCGACCGAAGCGACCGTTGTCACTCTGGGCCCGGACAACATCCTGCTGAGGTGAGGCTTGTTGTGTGGCTTTAACTAAACGACGGAAGGGCGGCCTTCGCGTCCGTCAGCCCTCTGTGCTCGTAGATTCCCACGTGCTGCTCATTTCTGTACTGCACGGACAACTCCTGCTGTGGGTTGCTGCCCGCAGTGGGTCGTTGAGTCACGGGAGCCCAGATCGTTTCCCCTCGGGTGGCTTGTCCGCGGGCAACAAGATACACTGAGAGCCCATGGGATGCTTAAGGGTCACCGCGCCCGTGATGGATGGCTCTGTTGCTTGAACCCGGACAACCGGTCCTGTCGTGGGAACGAGCAATTGGCTGCAGAGGGGAGAGGGGGATCCTTGTGTGAAGGGCGTGTGAATGCCCCGAACACGCTTTTCCTGTGCCAAGGTCCCCAGGCCGCTGGTTTCCATTGAGGATAATGATGGAGCCAAAGGTGCTTGCTAAGGAGAGGTTCGGAGGAGGAGAGTCCAGTGTGGTGCAGGAGGCCACAGGCCAGAGCTTCGCGCAGCTCACGCCCCTCTCTTGACTGTTTCCGTTCTCTGCAGTGAAGAGCAAGTTGATGTGGAACTGGTGCAGCGGGGGGACATCGTCAAAGTGGTCCCAGGGGGCAAGTTTCCCGTGGATGGCCGTGTCATTGAAGGGCACTCCATGGTGGACGAATCGCTCATCACAGGCAAGCGGGTTTCTTTCATGCTTCCCCGGGGCCGTCTGCGTGGTCCCAAGGCAGCTGCCTCAGAACTGCCCCTTTCATATCCCGCCGGCCGCCTGTCTTCCCAGGTGAATCCATGCCTGTGACCAAGAAGCCTGGTGCCACCGTCATGGCCGGCTCCATCAACCAGAACGGATCCCTGCTGATCTCCGCCACCCACGTGGGGTCGGACACCACGCTCTCCCAGATCGTCAAGCTTGTGGAGGAGGCACAGACCTCAAAGGCAGGGTCACCAGTCCTAACAATGGGGTGGGCGAGGGCTTCGCCTCGTTTCGCTGGCCATCTTTCGGCTCAGATTTGTGGCTGCCTCCAGTGCTGGGTCAAACTGGCCTTTGGGAAGGAATTGGTTTAAGGTGCCTAATCCTCTGTGTCTCCTCCTCTCTTCCTGGCCAATAGCACGCCAGCAGCACGGCAACCCAGTCTGGGTATGCCAAATACCGTTCAGGCAAGACTTCCCCAACCCGACCGTATGTCATCAGTGTTGGGAGCATATTTCAGGGCTTCCCACCTCTTTAGGTTGGTGGCCTATCTAGGATTTTGAGGGCATGATGAATGGAAGCAGCAGGGCAGGAGGTGGTCTTGGCCGTTCATAAAATAAATGGCTGCCACGCTGGACAAAGCGCCATGCGACATTCGTCTCCCAGGGGGCTGGCTGGGGAGACCAAAGCAAGAGTAGCTTGGCCAAGAGCAAGGCAGAAGTGGATCCGGCGCGCCAGGCGACGCTCTGGAGCTCAAAGTACAGGCGGTGATCAAGGGCACCCTTTTCCTTTTTCCCATTAGGAAAAAACATGCTAAGGTGAAGACACGTTGACGCATGGGAGGCAGGGGTGGTCTGCGAGCCCTGGGGTCTCCAACATGGCGGGGCTGGCTTTATTTCCTGATAATTGCAAATATATGGGCGATGCACGTTCGCCCAAAACCCTCCAGTGCAGCCTGACAGAACTGACTGTTTTCTTGTTCCCCACTTTAGGCTCCAATTCAGCAGTTTGCTGACAAACTCAGTGGCTACTTCGTGCCTTTCATTGTTGGTGTTTCTGTGGTGACACTCTTTGCCTGGGTGGTGATCGGGTTCCTCCATTTTGAAATTGTGGAAACCTATTTTCCGGTAAGTCTTCTGAACTCGGTTTGCCCCATAAGGCCGTGCTGTTGCGGCGGTGTCTTGACACGCGCCAGCGAGCCGCCTTGAGTGCGCTGCTCTCCAGGAGCGAGATTTCCACACGTGGCAGATAATGGCTGGGCAGAGTAAGGGGAACTTGGCTGGCGCTTTTCCTCCATTTGCTTGCTCTGCTCTTTGTATTCCCTACCGGGGCTTCCGCTGCATTACCAATGGCTAGAAGGCTTGTGGCTTATCCAGGCAGAAGCGGCCTTACTGCTGAACTTTCGTTCTGATTTTCATCCAGTTCTTACACATGTGGCATGCATGATCCTCTCCTTTATGTCTGTAAAGTGGCCCATCTTTCGGTGTGCAACTTTCAAGCCTGTGGGGGCACGTGCCGAAATGATCCGCCTACGCATGACTTCCCATTGCGTCCGAGCTGAGCTGAACTTGTGGCGCGGCCCCTCCAGTCTTTGGAAAGAGCCTCTGATCAGACCTGAGCTGCTTTTGCTTTGCCGACAGGGATACAGCAGAAGCATCTCCAAGGCCGAAGTGGTCATCCGCTTTGCCTTCCAAGCCTCCATTACAGTTCTGTGCATTGCGTGTCCTTGCTCGCTGGGATTAGCCACCCCGACTGCTGTGATGGTGGGCACTGGCGTCGGAGCGCAGAACGGCATCCTGGTCAAAGGCGGGGAACCTCTGGAGATGGCTCACAAGGTGCGAAATCTGCCTTTCCTGTTTGGCCGGGCTGCAGAGGCCAAAGGATGGAGATTTATCGAGGAACAAGCAAGCCTCGTCTTCATCCAGAGCCTGCAGCGGCCTGTTCTTCTCCCTGCTGCAGAAGAGCGTTGCTTCTCACGTGTGTGTCTGCTCGCAGGTCAAAGTCGTGGTGTTTGACAAGACGGGGACCATCACTCACGGAACGCCGGTGGTGGTGCTGGCGAAGGCTCTGGTTGACAGCAGCCGGATGCCACGCAACAAGATTCTGGCGCTGGCGGGGACGGCGGAGAGCAACAGCGAGCACCCCCTGGGAACTGCGATCACGAAATACTGCAAAAAGGTAGCGGAGTCGGTGTCGGGCGCTCTTCAGGCCGGGGCTGGAACGAGAGGAAGCCCTTAGCCAAGGGCCGCAGTCACTGTGCTGAGCTTTCTGTATCGTGCGGCTGTTGCGTGAGGTTGCGATTCAGGGGTGTGCTTGCATCCTCTTCCCTGCAAGTAGGTTTTCCCAGGAAGTTTTATGAGGATGAGCTGACAGACTGAACGCCTCACCTTTCTGCCAAAAATGGTGCTCGGAGCAGCCAACAGTCACGGACTTTCAGAGGAATTCTGGGCTGTGTTCAGGGTTTCCACCGGCATCGCTCTTGCTGCTGCCCTCCCGCTTCAGCACTCCCGGCTCCCTGGGAAGCCCGAGCTCTGCTGGCGTCACTAAGCAGGAGAGCATGTGAGACGCGATCGTGCAGCCACTGCTCCGTCCTCAAAGTCAGCTGGAGCGTCAACAGATTCACTGGCCGAGGGGACAGGGAAATATCCAAGAGCCCATCAGGAAACCATCCCGTTCCATCAGCCTCCTCGGTGAACCATCTGGAGTGGTCCCGTGATGAGGCCCAGAGCCCCAGCGAGTCAAAACTCCACTCGATAGCAGCAAAAGAGCTGTAGAAAGTTCCTTCAGCTCGGATCACCCAAGGCAGAAACCCAGATCCAAAGATTCCCCTGGCTTGGATGCCCTGGTTTTCCTGAACCAAGATGGAGGCCAGTGTAATCTCCCAGTCAAAGTGACTTTATCAACATTTGGACAAATTAAATGGCGGGACAAGTTAGATACTTTAATTCGCTAACATGTGTATTTCCCCCAATAAATCTTTATTGAGGTCAAAGGTTCTGTGGGAAGAATTGGCAGAGATATTGACCCTTTGACGTTCCGTTGCTCGAAGCGGTCTGTGATTATTATGCTCGTGCTTGTGCTGGCCCAGGGCCAGGGCCAAATGAAAGCACTTTCGGTCTGGACTGCAGCAATGCCTTTCCACATGATTGCTTTTCACGGGACAAAATAGTGAGTGAACAAGGAGAGAGGGTAGTCAAGCGAATGCCCAATTCCAGGCTGATGGGCCATCGGGGCAGGTGGTGGGAAAGCACCGCTGTGCATCTTGCAGTTCCTATCAGCTGATCTGGGAGTGTCGTAGGCTACGTCTTTTGCTGGCCAATAATAGACCGACCTGGGAGCATAAAGAGCGGTTAGCTTGGAGCAGACCAGGGCTCATCCGGTCGCCTGTTCACACGGTGGCCCAGCAGCCGCCCACAGGCAGAACAGGACTGCAGCCTATGTTCCACAGCCGCCAGTGCACTCAGGCACCCGGCCTGCGATACCAGAGGGAGCATCTGCCCACGGGGACCAATAGCCAGTGACAGCTTCCTCCGGGAGTTTGTCCAGCCTCCTTTCAAAATGCTCCCAAATTGATGGCCATCCTAACATCCTGTGGAAATGATTCCATGGTTTTTGGATATTCTCAGTGAGAACAATCCTTCCTCAACTGTGCTGCGCCCCCCGCCAGCTTGGCTTCATGCGTGATGCCACGTTCCAGTGTCGGGAGAGAGAGCATGCCTTTCTGGGCTGCTTTGTCCACACCATGCAAAACTGACCAGAAAGTGGTCCATCTTCGTACAACTCCATTGCGCTCCTTTCTTATGGGAACACCCCTAAGTGGGTGATGTTAACGCCAATCTACTCCTGCCGGCCACTCAGTTCAGGACTTCCAATGATTCTTACCTTTTAGGACTATGCCAAGACTTTGTTAGGGCCACGAGGTTCTACTTAGGGCAGCTTGATTGCAGCCCATGTCTGGGTCCCTTCCTTAAGTTCCCTGACCACTTACCTGATTCTTTTCCTTCCGTTTAGGAACTGGACACAGACACCCTTGGCAAGTGTACGGATTTTCAGGTAGTCCCCGGCTGTGGCATCAGTTGTAAAGTCTCAAATATCGAAGGCCTTCTGTACAGCAGGGAAGAGAGCACTGACGACAACAACGTCAAAAATGCAGCCCTTGTGAGCGTTGATGAGCGGAACGAGGACCTGATCCAGCCTGCCCTGATCATTGGCGAGCAGTTGCCAAGTGAGTAAAGATGCGCTTGTAGGATGTTTACCGTACCAAGCAGAACCTGGGCTCTGTCCTGTGTGTTGCCAGAATAGAGCAAGCGCTTCTTTCCGCTCAAGCGGTGCTTGGTGGGCACAAGGCAGGCAAGCCATTCTATTATCTAGGCAAACTCCTAAATGCCTAAAGAAGGAGCCAGGTGTATTCTGTATTCTCATAGGGGTCTCATATACTGTTACTTCACAGTGTATCACAGGGAACCTTCTGCGACTCACAGAACAGGGTTGTGGCATCTTCCCTGCTCCCTTAAAGCCAGCTTCTGACCGGGAACGTCAAGTCATGTCATCGGTACACATGTACCTCTCCCTCCCTTTTCCGTTCCTCCGTACAGGACTGGCAGTTGCTTGGGCTTTTAAAGCTAGGATTTCTCGGGTTCTGAAGGAACGAGAAACTGCGAGGACTGGAAGCTCGCAGTTCTTCTGCAGGTGGGGGCAGAGAAGGAGCAAGAGGAATGAACACGCCCGGGCCTTTTCCACCACGCGAAACCATAGCAGAGTGTCCAGGTCGGGCTTCTGGCTGGCTGGCTCCTCACCTCAGGCCATTCGGCGAATGGGGCGGCATAGAAATGTTTTAATAAATAAATAAATAAAAATCTGCTAGCCTCCTTCTCTACCACCTGTGCCAACCTCTCCAAGTAAATGCTTGCATAGAGTGCTGCAATTCTGTGGCTCGTGCCTAGGAACCTAGCCATGTCACACAGCAGATTGGGAGGGGCTTGTCTCTGGATGCCCCCCCCCCCGGCACCTTGCATGTGGACAACTCACTTGTCAAGTCAAGCGCCAGACTGAAACACGCTCAAGCAGGTGGTTGTGCCCCACCCGTAACTCAGAGCAGGAGAGTCCAGCAAGTGCCGCAACACGACCGTTCTGCTTGTGGAGTGCGCACACCTCCGCATAACCCCGGGGATTTTGCCACAGGCCTGCAGCTCTTTGGCACTGCTGCCCTGAGCCAGGGTCCCATGAACCGTCTCCGTGAGCGGGGCACTTGCTGCCCAGTAGGTCCTTTCTCGGATACCGACCACACTGTGTTCCTTTCAGCCACGTGGGGTTCTCCGAAGTATTCTGTTCTCATTGGAAACCGGGAGTGGATGTCTAGAAATGGCCTCCTCATCAGAAGCGACGTTGACAGTGCCATGATCGAGCAGGAGCGGCGAGGTCGCACGGCCGTCCTCGTGGCTGTGGACGGTAAGCCTGGTGATTGATCGGGGCGAGGGGGTGAATTCTGTGCATTTCTCTGCCTCTTTGATTTGATGCATGCCACGAGAGAGAGCAGTAGGGATGGGAGGAAGAGGGGGAGAGGGAGTGAAGGAACGGGAAGAGGAAAAGCAAGGGGAAAGACGCTCTCTGCCGCCCAAGAAGCTGATCTGCAGATTAAAGGAAGCCTGTTTGTGATCTCTCTGTAGGAGAACTTTGTGCCTTGGTGGCTATCGCTGATACTGTGAAACCGGAAGCGGAACTGGCTGTCCGCACTTTAAAGGCGATGGGTTTGGAGGTGGTTCTGATGACTGGTGACAACAGCAAAACAGCCCGCTCCATCGCCTCTCAGGTGAGCTGCTCGACTCCTCGGGTTAGCCTGCCTAGCTGCCTCACTTCTCTGAGGGCTGGAGCGTCATCTTCCGACTTTCAGGACGCGGCAGAATTGCTTGTCACGCTCACTCAGCCCTTCAGCGGGTCTCAAATACTGCCTCGGTGCTCGGCCCGGAAGCCTTTGGCTGTGGGAGGGATATCTCTGGAAATGAGGCTCACGCAGTTCTCTGACTTGAATAGCCTTGGCCTGTTTACCTGTTGCAACTGCATTAGGGCCCTTGGCTCTCCTGATAAACTCCTGATAGAGTTTGGATATTGGTCTTTTCTCCAGGTTGGCATCACTAAAGTGTTTGCTGAAGTGCTTCCCTCGCACAAGGTGGCCAAAGTCAAGCGGCTGCAGGAGGAGGGGAAGCGGGTGGCCATGGTGGGGGACGGCATCAACGACTCCCCCGCCCTCGCCATGGCCAATGTCGGCATTGCTATTGGCACCGGCACCGACGTGGCGATCGAGGCAGCCGACATCGTGCTGATCCGGGTAGGTGAGGGGCTTGAGCCGGAAGCCCTGTGTGGGCGGGCGATGCGGTGGTTTCCCCTGTGCTGGTCCTGCTGCTT
Organism: Varanus komodoensis; assembly: GCF_004798865.1. Lineage (NCBI taxonomy): Eukaryota > Metazoa > Chordata > Lepidosauria > Squamata > Varanidae > Varanus > Varanus komodoensis. The sequence goes on from NW_025335780.1 coordinate 249,357, forward strand.
TTTTGTTTAAAAATGACGAGGAAAAAGTGGCTGGGAAGGATGAACTGTTTCCTTGGCATTCCAAAGGGAGGAGCAGGGACTGATGCCTGCCTGCCTGTGTGAAAAAGCCAGATCAGCCAGGGTGGATCCGGATTTTATCTGTATTATGTTTTATTTTATTTATGTAAGCCGTCCAGAGGCTATGCGATGGGACGGCATACAAATGCTATCAATCAATCAATCAATCAATCAGTCAATCATTCTGCATGAGGCATACAAATGCTCTAAATGCATGCATGCATGCATGCATGCATGCATGCATGCATACATACATACTGCATGAGGACAGGGAGGGGCTCGGCCGCCCAGCCTCTTCCGCCCGTCTCTTTCTCAGGCGACAGCTTCTTGGCTAGTGGTGTTTTATGAGAGAGAATTGACAGGGCTTTAAACATTCCCGCTTCACTGATACCACTTGAAATGTTTGTTTCGCCATATTAAGACTTGATAAGCAACTGTGCAACATGAGCTGTTACTGTGTTCCCAGTGCAATTGCTCTTGTAAATAATTATTTGGCAGGACGATTTGCTGGACGTGGTGGCAAGTATAGATTTATCGCGGAAAACTGTGAAAAGGATCCGAATCAACTTTGTCTTCGCGCTCATTTACAATCTCATTGGCGTTCCTGTAGCTGCCGGTACGTAACTTTTGTTGGTTACGCCAATGTGCATAATTCTGGATATTTTCTTCCATTAAATATTATTTATGAGGAGGCATCCTTCGGAAGGAATTTGTGTGAGAGAACTTAAAGTTGTAATCAATATCAACATGTTGCAAAGGAAGAGAAGCATTAAGAGCTGCAACTCATCCCAGTTATTTACACTTTTCCTCAAGCATTCTTGGGTAGAAGAAAGAAAAGATTTCTCAGTTAAGCAGCAAAATGGAGCAGATTTGGTTTCCCCAACTGTGCCTCAAAATTACATAGCTGACTTCAGCTAAGTTGGTCTCTGGTAGCCCCTAAATCTTTCCCATCTTGTACTTTGGTTTCACTTTCCCTTCTGCTTTTTCCCCCCTACGGTCATTCAAGGAATGTGCATTCACCAGTGTGTCTATGAGACTGAAGTTTGGCTTTCCTTTGCGTTATTTCAAATTCCTTCCTTTTAGGCGTCTTCCTTCCGATCGGGTTGGTTCTGCAGCCTTGGATGGGCTCCGCGGCAATGGCGGCCTCTTCCGTGTCCGTTGTCTTGTCTTCTCTGCTACTGAAACTGTAAGTATGGCATATTCGGCACTTCATGCGCTCTTCCTGCTGACACCGTGCTTGGCTTCCCGTCACCGGATTTCAGGAAGGGCCTTCGGATTCCCAAGGGGAGCGGCAGCCACCTGAGCTTTGCCCTCTGGAAATCCAGGGCAGGGTTTGCCGCGCCCACACTTCCTCAAAGAGTCCTGAACGGTTTCCTAGCGGTCAGCAGTGAAGCGGCCAAAACCCTCCATCCATGCCATCGATTTCCCTTTTTCTCTTCTCTTTTCTGCTCACTTCCCTTTTATGTTGGCGTTTTTATGGAGCGTGTGCTTTGTGCAGAGCCTTAGCTGGTGTTATTATTGCAAATTGAACTTGTGGGGCCAATCGCTGGCTGAATCATGGCCAAACTGGGGTTGGAACGCAGCTTTCAGTCCACAGTTCAGAAAGAGCGGCTGCTGGACTGTCCATGGGTCTTGCTTGTCTGGTTTGTTGTCGTCGTCGTCGTTCTGCCGCGTTTTCTCTCAGGAGCTGAAAGAAACTTGATTGTCTAGTCAGGAATTCCTGCCCTCCTCCCCGTCTCCCTTCCTCTCAAAAGAGGCCATCGGAGGGCTGGGAATCTCTCCCTTTAGCCCAGTCTGCAAATAATTTTCATGATGGGAGGTGCTTTGACCAGGTGCGGGGACTTCTGCAGCTAACCAGGGGAGATGCTCCGAAATGTGGCAGGGCTTGGTATGAAGTACGGAGGAGAACGAGGCAGGGCTTGTGAGAACAGCCCTGAGTGCAGGTGTCCTGGGAGTGCTCGCTTGCAGCAGCTTGGAGAAAATCCCATCGGTGTGCGCCTTCGGCTCCCTCGTTTAGTCCTTGCAATGCACACTTACTTCAAACTGGGACTGCCATTTAGTTAAAAAGCATACTCCTGTTGATTCTGGATTGATGGTTTTATTGAATGTGCATATTAGCAGCAAAAAGAAGCAAGACTGCTGTTGCCTGTTGCGTATGTCCTCTTAGAAGATGCTCTCTCTCTCAGGGAAAAGCAGAAACGCCTCTTTAGAGATGGCTTTGCCAACTCTATTTTTTATAAGAACTTGTGGTGCGGCCAATTTTTATTCTTCTTTAAGTCTGTTTCCCAGTTCACTGGAGTACATTTTAGTTGACTTCAACACTAAGCATCCATTTATTACATGCCAGAGCTCTGCTTTGAGCTGGTAACAGAACTGGTATTCGTTTTTCCCTTCCTGTAGTTACAAGAAGCCTACTTGTGAGAAATACGAACGCCGCACCCACAGCCAGCTGAGGCAGAAAAGCCCTTCAGAAATCAGCGTCCACATAGGAATCGATGACCCTGGGCCAGGATCCCCGAAACTGAGCCTGATGGATCGGATTGTGAATTACAGCCGAGCCTCCATAAATTCCCTCTTCTCCGACAGACGGTCCCTCAGTAGCATCGTTCTCAGCGAGCCTGACAAGCACTCACTTCTGGTGGGGGACACCCGGGAGGAGGACGACTCGGCTGTCTGAAGGGCCGCTCTGGACGGCCTCGCTTCAGGCTGCCCCACGCACTGATCCCTTCTGGGGGCTGGCGCGGTTGCACTTGGAGCACTCGAGCTTAATGGCTCCGTTGAAGAGGGCTGGTTTCTCAACGCAGGCTGAAGGTTTCTGCACTGTTTTTGCCAGTATTAGCAAGCCAAAGTACATCAGAGAGAGCGAGAGTGCGCACGTGCCCTGGAAGCCAAGCGCTGAGCTGTAGTGATGGGGGACGCCTCCAGTCCTTTCCTGTGGGGTCCCCAGAATAGTTGAAGAGTATCCTTGGAGTCATGCAAGGGAGCCCCTGGCATATTGCTTCTAGGCCATTTCCTGGCACGTTGAGTGATGCAGGCCAGCTAGCTGCAAGACGTTTTTCTTTTGTAAAACAGATGTGCCTTATGCTTAACATCCGTGCTTTCTCTCCTCCGTCCTCCTCTGCGTACAGCAAGAGGTCCCTCAGAAAACACAGCTAGACCTAGGTTTTTCCTGCGTCAGAGAAGAGAGGCCTAATTCCCATTTGCGTTCTCTTCCTCCTCCATGTAGACCTACAGATCAGCGCATGCTGCGAGGGCTGTCCAGGCAGGGGCCACGTGCTCGGGGGATCTGTTCCAGGTTCAGCCCTGGTGGTTTTTTGTCCCTTGCAAAGACTCGCCTGCTGTGCCAGGAGCAGTAATGCTGTCGTAGGTGAAGCCACTCTCTCTGCTGGTGGAAGTTTCCACTGTCTGGCTTGGGATAGTATTTCTTTTCACTGAATCACAGAGCACAGTACTGGTTAGGCTGTGAGCTTTTAAAATGAAATCGCTTTCCAAGGGAAGAAAATTAGTCCTTGGCATACCTGCATTTCTTACCATACATGCAGATTAACCAGTGCTAAATTTTCTTTGCTGCAGAAACAGCCTAGTCAATCTGTTAGACCTGTTGCTTGAGGAAGGATCTCTCTCTCCTGCAGTGTCACTGGCAGGCAGAGAGACCTCAAGCCAAAGGGGCCGAACGGCTAGTTTTGTGGTTCCCCCGAGGCCTGGTCTTAGCTGGAGTTCGCCCCCTCTTTTAGTGAACAACTCAATTTTATCCTGTCCTTTTGGAAAACGAAATGCCTTCTAAACAAAACTATGCATACCAAGCAAATCCATGCCTTGGATGCTGCAATGCTTCTCAGAATACAGCTTGAAAAACAGAGTTGGCTTCACAGTAGCAATGGGAGAACTTGTTGATACACATTTCCTATCATGACACACAGTTTTTCCATGAATCACAAACATTTTATAATCAGGATAGAATGTAAGGGTTGTTTTTTTTTTTTTAAGAAAACGTTCTCCCATGTTTCGTTTCTATAAAAAAAGCAGACCAGTTGGGTCTCCATTTCGCTGCCCTGCCTTTGAACTACCCCAGGAAACAGTTTACACAATTCATGCTGAAAATATTTGAGACAGACTCAGGGGCTCGTATGGGTTTGGTTGTTTCAGTTTGCACACTTCACCTGTTCGTTGGAATTGCAGTGCCACCAGCAGGACCAGCTTCGCTCCGAAATGTTTTGCGTTGCGATGGCCTGCAGAGAATCCCGCCTGCACTTGAACTAGTAAATGCAGCAATTCTCCATGTCGCAGTCGACGGATTATGTGCTTACGGTGGATCAAATTATGGTAAAAACAGCCAGTTTTGCACTTTCCTAAAAGATTTTTGTGATGTATTTATTTTGAAGAGAGGTTCCAGTTTACAGGATGTGGCCTGTCACGTTACCCGTTGATGCGAATGTGACCCAGGCAGGCACAGTCCTGGTCTGGACCTCCTGGGGGCTGTGGGACTTTTTTCTGTCTAAATACACAGGACTGACACTGCAATGTGCTTCATTTCAGTCGGCTAATGAGAATAACGTGGTGTGGAAACGGAAACAAACTGCATCATTATGAATTGAATTCATAAATGTGTATCTATTGCAGAAAATCCTTTCTCCCCCATGTGCCACCCCTGCCATCCCTCTGCCAAGTAGATGTGATTTGCTGACTCTTGATACCCTGTGAATTATATTTTATACTCAGCTTTAATTTGAAGAACCAAAATGGCTTTTCTGTCTTGAATGTACAGCGCTTACGAAGTGTGAACACTCTCCTGTAAACTGGTTTGCTTTGTGTCTTGAGCAGTTCATTATCAAGAGTTTTAAGTTAATATCGTTTAATAAGTTAAAATGGCTTTAAAATCTCCAGAAAAACTATGCATTACATTGGATTGTATTTATTTTTTCCATTCCCCCAGTTAGATTCATGTAAGACTTCTGTTTTCCAGATTGTTTAAACTATCAAAGCCAAAATGTATGTGCAGAGGTTTGTACAACTTCGGGTCGAAGCATTGAAAGGCTGCTTCGGGGGCTGGTGGCTCCCAGCACTGCTATTTCCAGCCTCTGGGCATCCTGCTGGGAATGCGTGATGGTTGAGCCGGAAGGAAGTCCATCCAGCCGGGGCCGGGGACCCCGCGGCCTTCCGGATGGCGCTGGAACTCCGAGTCCGTGCCTGCTGGCTGTTGGCCAGGTTGAGATGGACGCAGGAGCTCCCCATTCCGGATTGAGGCCGGAGTGTCCCCACTCCAGGCCGCTAAGGAAAGCAAGGCGAGGGTGCTTCTGCAGCCCGTCGTGTGGCCTCATTTTGCATCTCTAACCCCCAGGCTGAGGTTGCCTGTTTTGCAGACCGGGTGAGGGTCTAGGACCCCTTGCGCAGCTCGCGGGCTGCTTCAGGACTGTGCAAGGGTTGCTCCGTCCTCGCGCAACCCACACTTGCCTTCGCGGGTGTCACGCCTGGTCACAGGTTTAGTAACTTGACGAGCCACAGGGTGTCCCCTGAGCCCTCTCTGTGTCTGCATCCATAACTGGACTGTTGGTTCAGGCTTGCATAAGGTTTTCCTGTTGTCTTTAGGGAAAGAAGAGAATAGGCATTTAAATCAGTTGGAGCCAAGGATCCTCCAGCTTGGACTTCCGAAGCCCCCTCACAGCTGCCCGACGTGTTGCAGGGCAAAAATCCGCTACAGCCAAGTCTGGCTTGTTGGCTTGTTGTTGTGCTGCTCACATGCCCACTTCAGGTTTCCGAGGCCTTCCAAATGTTTTGTCTGAGCCCACAGAACAGATTTGCCAGGTCAGGGGAATCGTTCTTCCCTGCCTCCCGTAAGAAACCATTTCATTTTTAAAGAAGCGAGAAACGTTTCATCACTGTGAGCTTCTGGCTTTTAAGAATGCGTTTCTCTAGTCTGACAAGCAGAATGTTCAGCCATATGGATTCTCTCCTAATTTGTTTTCACGACACTGTGCAATATTAGTTTCTAATACAAAACATTTTGCAAGTGCTGGATATAGTTTTACTCAAGGATGTGCCTTCAGCTCTATAAATGTTATCGTATCTTATTAAATTATTGATTCTTACCAATCGGCACACATGCCAGTTCAGTTTCATCATTTCTGATCGGAAGGGATCTTAGCTCGCTTAGGGTTTTTTTGGCACTATTCAAAAGAAATTCTTGTATTCCTGCTCTCCTGTAGCAATCGTGCATCACCTCAGTGCAAATGCTAAGCTCGGGACAAACAGGCCAGTTGCTGGCATTCTCTCACTGCAAGGACAGGAACCAGCTGGCGACAAGGTGAGCTGCTGCGCTAGTGATCCTGAATCGCTCTCCTGCCCAGCTTCCACTCGCCCATCCTCCCGGGTGGCCTGCTGATGCAACCCTGCTTGCTCAAGCAGCTGGAAGAGAAGGGCACCACCGGACTCGAGGGGAAGAGCAGAAGAGACGGCGCTGCCAGCTTTTGCAGTGCTCCCTGCTGGCACGCACGCAAGCCAGGTTGCCCAGCTGTGTCTTGGCCACAAGGAACACAGGCCCGGCTACCCTCGCCTCGCCCCCACTCTTCACCCAGGAGTCAGAAACGCAACAGCAGAAAGGTTTTCCTGATGCCGAGTTGCGGTGACCCCACATGCGATTCCGGTTGTGCTTAAAGCAAGGCAGCCCTTTCAGAACAGAAGAGGCCACCTCCGCTGGGAAAAGGACAGTGCCCCGGCCTTGTGAAGGTGACCAGCGGCGTGGAACAGAGGTCCCCACGGTTCCCGCCCGAACGCTTCAGTGGCTACTGGAAAAGAAGGACACTGGGACCGGTGTGGCACAAGCTTTTTCTGAAAGAGATGTATTTTTTTCATAAATACAGTACAGTTACAATTATCATGAGGCTTACATTCTAGACATAAAAACACACACGTTCCTATACAAGGACAAAAGAAGAAATACATGAGGCACCAAGCGGAGTGAGGCAACCTACCCAGTTCCAAGAGGATGCAAACAAAATGTCGGCATCTCCCCCTACAAAGTTTCCTGAACCGGCCGCTCACGTGGGGCCGTTCCCGAAGAGGAAGGCCGGATTCGCTGCTGGAAAAGAACTCTATAGTATCCTTTGCAGCATCTACAGCATTGCTTCTATTACCCGAGTTTGTGTAAAAACTCTTAGTCTGGTTTGAGCACAAACTCAAAGATTATGACAATTTTATATTGTCTTGTTTCCTTTCCAGTACAGTGAAGGTTTATGGAAGAAGGTGTGCAGTTTGATTTTTTTTCAAAAGGAGCTTCAGCTTATACTTCGGCTCATCCCCAGGGGAGAGAAGATTCCATGAATCATGTATATCTCAGAAGCTACGCTGGTATTTCTTCACTGGGGCCTCTCCCCCACTCCAATCCGGCATTGCAGTTTCGAGGAACCTGCAGCACACTTTGGGGGTACATATGCCCTCACATTCATGCGTTGCAGTTACTTGATTATTTCGACTAAAGAGATCCAGAAGCTTAGAAGGCACTGCAGGACACAACGAATTCTTCGTGTTCACAGTGGTTGAGATCTTTTTGTATGATGCTGACGGCAGCTTCGGATGCGATGGGCTCGACACTCGCGTGCGCCCCTCGCCAGGGTCGCTTCGCAAAAGCGCAAAACCCGACGCAGGGGAGGCGCATGGACAAAAAGCATCAGCTCTGCTGAAAAGACAAGTCCCTGAAGGACACGACCTTGGAAGTGTGAAGATAATTCACAGTAAGCTTGTTCCAAAATCCCCTCTCTGGCTCTTGAGGAGCAAAATCTGGCTGGTTTCTGAGTTGTGCATGCGTTCTAGCACAGTGTTGGCCAAGCAGGTGCTCTTCAGATGTTTGGTACTTGGACTCCTATCAGCCCCAGCCTGGCCCGGGCTGCATAAAAACATCCATGGGCAACAGGTTGGGAGGGAGGCGTTCTGAGCTGCAGAATGTGGGGGCGGGATCCATGGGATGGAAGGGGAGCCCCAACGCTGTTTCCCAACAAGTGGCCGCTCTGCTCACCTTCAACTGAGCGCACATGACCATTGGGCCCCACATACCTCGTTGCTCGAGGAGGCACCCAGGGGGCTGGTGGGGGCTCTCCTCCCATTTGCTTCCTGCAGTCCACAATGCCTGGCTGGCCTATTGCTTCGCAAGAAGGAACTGATCTGCTCAAGCCGTTGTTAGAGACATGAGATACAAATACCGCCTTCATTCTGAAAAGTTTCTGTGCTTGTGTTGAGAACCGCTCTGCGCACATCTGCCTGTTCCGTTGTGGTTAAAATCTTTGTGTGACCTCCGTGGTCTCGACAGCATTTCTCCACAACAAGATAGGAGTTAATTCTTGCCGTGTTGGTTATCTCAGTGCTGCCAGATTTATGGCAACTTGCAAGAAACAGGAAAATGAAAGTTACAGGCTAAGCCAGGAGGGGGTGGGGAGACTAAGGTTAGCTGCATTCCTGAAGTGTGAATCGAATATTCTTTATAAATTTGTGCACAGAAAGGAGCATTTTGGGGAAATCTAAGGTTTTCAATGGACAGCATTTCTTTATTTCATAAAAAATTGGCCCCAGTATAGCTATTGAGTAAGGCACTAAATTTTTACATCATAATATAAAATCGTTCAGTGAAAAAAGCTCCTGCCTTCTGGAATGAGGAAACTATAGTCAAACAAAGTGTTTGGAAAAAGAGGAAAATACCATGTAGAAAAAACTCCAGCCCCTGAAGGATCAGACATTGCTTAGTCAAGCATTCCAAGGCCGCCTTTCTTCCTTCAGCCGATGTCTTGCTGCCCTACAGAGCACGAGTGACTGCAGCCGCACCAGCTCGGCGGCGTGGTGGGAAGGGAACGGAACGGAGCAGCAAGTAAAATGGCTTGTTTGCAGAAACCCTGAACGGAGGACATTCTTCACGATCCAACTGCAAGGCCACAGAGCCCTCTGGCATGTGGCAAAGGCCCCTTTCATCTCAGGACATCAAACAGGAGGACAAAATGATGCAAACGAGGAGACAAAGAAATACAGATTTCTGAGTGGAGGCACGCTGTGGAAATCAACTTTTTCCCCCCAGTCTTGGAATGTTTTGTGAAAATGGACACTCGCACGAGGAAGTAAAGACTATGCGTTTCCTTCCGTCACTTGGAGGTTCATACAAAGATGGCCTGGAATACCTGAACATTCAGCATCCCAAGAGACACCCGGCAGTGACAGCACCATGACGGTGTCTGGGAACTGTGACACCTGGAGCTCACAGGCTTTGTGAAGGCATCATGGGCATCAGACACCCAAACAAGGATCCGTCTTTTCTTAAATACAAGGTTTTAAAAATACTGACATTTTAAAAATGTAGTGCATTTAAGACAAGGTTTAATTTTATCCAGATGCTACCAGATCCAGTATTTTTTTTAAAAAGGTGGGGGAAAGAATCTTAGAAAACTACTTTAGGGTTTTGGGTTTGGAGGCTACCCAGCATCCTATGCTGGGGGAGGGGACACCCCCAAAGCGGAAGCGGTCTTTGCCTCCCCGCTTTTTTGCCAGAGGGGCTCTTCTGCCTGGCACAGGAATGCACTGCAGAAGGGGAAGGAAGGGAGAGAGGCTTCAGGATAGCCCGTGTTATCCCGGCCCCTCCTGTCTCATCCTTCCTCTCCTCATCGAAACGCCTCCTTCTACCCCTTTCGAGGCTGCATTCCTGACACTGGGAGCCGCTGGTGCACCCCTTCGCCTCCAGCTGCACGGGGTTGGCGGCTGGAGCAAGGATTCCCAGCTCCAAGGCTGGAGCGCCATCTCCCACCGGAGAGCTGGAAACCCGCCGTGTCCTATGGCCCATCAGACACTGTCCAGAGGGCCTTGGACTGTTCCTTCCATGATTCTGGAACAAATTATAAGTTAACTTGTCCATACCTTTGAGAGGAAAGTATATACAAACAGCCAAAAGCTGTAGATTCCTTTATGCTTCAGTTACTATAAATCGCTATTTTAAAAAAAGTTTGGGGGGGATTCTTGTTATTCGACTCGAGCTTTCCATTTCTTCAGATGAGATACTCCACCATTTCACCATCATTGAGGTCCTGCCCCAAGTTTTGAGCTGGGTTTTTTCTTTCTAGAGTGCTGGAATGGAAAACTGGGCCATCTATAAGCAAGAGAAGGAAAAGAAACGAAAACAGGGCAATTCAGCGGCTGACAAAGCGGCGGCTTTTCCATTTCAGTGTCTAGCTGGCAAAGTGCCTACAACTGATGGTTATGGCCTTCAATGGATTTAATTGTTTGGAATAACAGATGAACTTTTGGATTTGATTTTTAAAGGCAGGCCTAATTAGGTGGTCATTTGCAAGTGTATAAAAGGGCAGGCGGGAGGCCCTATCTGAGAAAGCACCTTAAGGTGGCCATTCCTGAACAAAGCATCTTCCAGTTCAGTTCCAGCATCACCATTTCCTCAGGAGCTGGGCAAGAACTAGTCCCGGGCCCCGTAAGTGTGGCACGCCCTACCTTCCTGCCGGAAGCAGCCTAGCCGGCATCAGGACGACCCGCCCCCAGCAGTGGCAGCGTGAAGAGGGCCCGAGCAGCCCAGGACTCCACTGCGCACCCCCGTCCCCCAACCCCGCCGTCGGCTGCCAAGAGGGATGCTGCGTTACCTGCTCTGTCCGTGCCGTGGGCCAGGTTCATGGCAGGGAGCCTCGCCTGCACGGGAGGCGTAGCGGAGGAGGCGGGCCCCTTGTTCTGCTCGCCTCCCCGGTCCGTCTGTGTGCTGCAGTCCCGGCTTCCTGTCTTGGAGTGCGATGACAGCAGGGGAGTGGAGGGGAGGACTGGCGAGGGGGTCGAAGGGATGGACTCGGAGCGGCCCTCTGCGCCCAGAAGGACACCTGCAAGAAGCAATTCCTTTCTCATCCTGCTTCTGGTAGGAGCTGCGAGGGGGACCGGGTCTCCAGCCCTTCCAATGCCTTATCTGGATTTCTACGTCTTTTAGGGGCATCAGGAGTAGGATTTCCTGACAGAAGGGCTTCTCTTGGCCCATTCACCTAACCCAAAGGCTGAACGTGATTAGCCAGATCCTCAAAGCAGAGATCAACCTCTCCTCTTACTGCCCTGGTGACCCCTCCAGGGAAAGGTGGGCTTTTTCAAAATACAGACTTGCACTCAGCTACACCACCAGCTGCCGTGACATGGCCAAGACTGCACTTTGACTCGGGCACAAGCTCCCTGCTCCAGCCCGATTTACGACCCTTAAATGCATCACCTAAGCTGCCCTTCCAGCTCTTGTCGTCTCTCTTCTCCTCCAGGATGGGGGTGCTGCTCAGGGTGGCCGAGTGGGGGAGCAGGCCCGAGCCCGCGTTGGAGATCGACATGAGGGACTTGGCCGGTCTCATGGAAGACAGCTGGTCCGTCTTGCTAGCCTCCTTCCGGGATCGCTGCTGGAGAACTTTAATCATGGCGTCCTTCTCGATGATCTGAGCGTGGAGGGTCTTGATCCTAAGAGGGGGCAAAAGAACGCTTCTCTGTGTCAAGGGCCCTGCGTTTCCCCTCACTGGGCCGCTCTTCCCGAACTGGAGGAAGGCGGCAGGCAGGCACAGCGATCCTCAACTGCGGCCAGCTGCAGACGTGGACAAGCATCCACAGGGCGAGCTTTCTAGCCTAAAAGGGCGACAGAGAGAGACTCCCTCCGATGCTGCCCTTCCGCAGAACTCCTGAGAGCATACTGTTCACACAACTTGGGGGCCGGCTCTGGAGTGCCCAGGAAAGGTGCTGGCCAGAGGACGAGCCGCTCCGCCGGTATATGCTATGGTGGGTCAAGGAGAAAGGAGGACTCCCGGGGCACGGAAGCCCTCGTGCCCCAGTGTGCAGCCTGTGAGCGTGACATCCAAGCAGGGAAAGCGTGAGTGAGCAGCCCTTCCCTTACTGGCCTGGGCAGAGCTGCGGGTGCCAAGACCACGCCTGAGCCAGGCAGCACGGGAGGCCCACCTGTGCTTACCTGCCCTCCATGTCGAGGCACCGCCTGTTCGCCATCAGGATCTCCTCCTCTTCCTTCTGGATGCGAGCCTCCAGGGAGGTGTCGTAGCTGGCATTGGGGGAGTGGCTGATCACCGTGGTGTCCCTGGGAACGGGCGGAGAGGGGCTCAGCGGGGCCCGGCCATGCTGCCCACGCGGTGCCTGCCGAGGCAGTGGATCCACACTCGCGCCCACCCAGGCGCAGCCCAAGCTCCCCCAGCTCAAGCCACGGAGAGAGACGGGCGTGAGGCTCCGCCGCCCTGAGGAGCTCCTGCTGCCGTCTGCGGCTCTGGGCACCGTCAGCCACGTCCCTCTCCTTTCCTGCCAGCTCCGGACCACACAAATCGAAGCAGAAGCCACGTCCGTTGCACGAGGAAACGGGAAGAGCCCAAACGATGCCAGTGTGTAACCGGAGGAGGTGCTGCGGGGGGGCATAAGGAAATGGTCCCCCCCCACCCTTGTGGCACCACCGTTACCTCTGGGCTGCCACCGTGGCTGCCGCATCCAAGGCAAACTGCCGCATCACGCTCTCCTCCAGGTATTTCTGCTCCCACTTCGTCATGTCCGCTTCCAGGGCGAGAATCCTCTCCTCCTTCTCCCGCAAGAGCTCCATCAGCGCGGTGGCGTTGCACTCCGAGACGTTGGCTGGCTGGGACGTCCCCTGGCGCTGAGGAGGAAAGGCACGAAACAAGCCGGTAACCGACCAGGACCAGGCTTTTATCAGGGAAACACAAGCGATCGCACCCGCTGGCCTTGTGCCCTTTTGGAAAATGAAGTCCAATCAATCCACATGGCCCGCAGTCGGCTGTTTGGCAGGCCCCGAGAGGCTGTGCAAGAAAGTGTTGGTTGTGGTCCGTCCTCACTTGGCCAGAAAGATTTTAATCTCGTGAGAAGAAGAATTCTCGCACACATTTCACTGTGGGCTGAGAGCCGTTTGGCCCAAGCAGTGGACCAAACCGTAACTGTGATGTTACGGATTTGATGCATCTCACTGTACCACAAACTACCTTAAAAACAGTGCATATTACAGCCAAAAAAATGGCTTCTGTTACTCATCTCCAAAGAGAAAACTGATTTCACTTTGGTTTTAGGTTTAGCAAAAAAAAATACGAATAAAAGGAGCAGCCAGAAGGTTTTGCAGGGGCTTAAGAAAACCTGGTTGAATCAGAACACGCAGACCTGTGAAGCGGCCTTTACCTGCTGCATCCGGAGTGATTCCAGCTCCCTCTCCAGCCGGGTGCGGAGTCGGTGCTCCAGCTGTTCCCGCTTCTCGCAGGCGGCCTGCAGCTGAAGCAAGGCTTGCTGCATCTTTTCCACCTTCTCAACATAAACCTGCTTCTTCTTCAGCTAAAAGAAAGGGAAACGGGGGTTGGAGAGTCGCTTCTCGATGCACAGCAAGTCTGCGTTTCCCTAGGAGCTCCTGGTACAAGCTCGCTCAGGCAAACTGTCGGCAGAATGCAGGACTTCTCAGCCCAATTCTCGTTCAACTTAGGCACTGCATCTACACGGGACGTTAGACCGCCACAGCCAAGTGCAGAAGGGTTTCATTAATGTTGTCAAAGCCTAGCATGCTTGGCCTGGTGATGGAATTGGAAGCAGCTCTTCCTGAAGGCTGCCAACATGTGTTTGGCTAGCGGGGAAGAGAAGCTGCACCGATGAAGCACATTTTTCGTTCACCGCGAGAGGTTCCTCCCCTTCCCCAAATGTCTGAATGCCCCATGGAGATGGGGATGAGGACAAGGCCTGTTCTGCATCAGCAGCGGTGGCGATGAATACTGTGTGGGAAACGTCAGCAGCAGCCGTGACCGTCTTCCCTCCTCTCACGCTCTTCCCGCGGGAAGAGCAGCCCTCCTCCTGCTGCCGCCTGCCCACGCCGGCCGGGGCGTCCCCTCCACCGCCTGCTCTCCGCCACTTCTGCCCGGAGCAGAACACCCAGCGGGCAGAAGCGCGCTGCGCGGGGGAAAGGACGCAGCAGCTCCCCCCGGCTATGGGGCGGCATACCAATGCGATAAATAAATTGGCGGGCCCCCCGGGCCAGGCTACGGGCCCTCGACAAGGGCCTGGATCTCGCTGGTGAACATCCTGCAAGGTCCGCAAGCCAAGAAAATGGGTGGTGGGGCAGGAGCCGCCGAGAACCCCACGCCCATCCCCAAGCAGGCCTTCCCGAGTGGCTTCGCTTGCCCTTAACACAGCTGTCCTATTGATCAGGGGACACCATTCAAATCAGCCAAAGCGTCCTTAGCTCAACCAATGGGACTGATCTGCCAAAGGAATGCGTGTTCAGACTGGCCGCCTCGCTGTGCAGCAGACCTAATTTTGCTCCGATGAGCTGCCTGTGAACATCCACGTGAATCTGGTCCCAACCCGGCGCCACTGTGCCTGCGAGCAACCTGTGCCAAACCAATCTGGGTGATGCTTTCCTCTTACGAGGGAGCACCTCTCTGCTTGCTTCTTTTGAAATAAGTTTCATCCCTCAAAAGCCACCTCTGGAAAATTACTTGCAGACCAAAACGGAGACGTGGGGAAAGGAGTTTAAAAACAACCCGGCAATTTTGGTGTCACTACAGCTGAACAGCCCTTGCAAGTGACACGCCCTCCTTGTACACCAGCCTGTGAGGCCTTCTGCGGAAGAACAGCTGGAATCATACATACAGCATGTAGCACCAGGTCTGTTCTTTGGAAGTGGGGCAAGAGGTCTGATCCCACTACGAGGTGCCAATACGAAATGGGGGGGGGGGTCAAACCATGTGCCACTTAATCAAAGGGCAACCGTGAATTGTGGCACTGCTTTCAGGGCCTGATGCGCTCGCTCCTATTCACTGCATCCATGCAGCGTATACTCCTAACTCTATTGGGACGAACAGCGGCCACAATGTCCTAAAATATGGTACAAAGACACGGTGCAGTTTATTCGAGGCCACCTACCATCCATTGCACAAGCAGCTGCTCCAGTCCACCCCCCCCCCCCAAATGCCCTGTTACTTCTCGTGGAAGAAAGGAAGGGCAGAGAACGGAGAGCTGGGCACCTTAGGAAGCTCCCCTGCCCACATGCACAAACACTAAGGTCTCCCTGCGAGGAGCACGTCCAGCTCCTCTCTGTCACGTTGCCCTCCAATTGGTTGTTTGGGCACAAAGCAGGATGCCCACGCAACAGACCCGTGTCGGCCACTGAGTCCCGAAGCAAACCCAGTGGTCTAACTGTTCTTTCCTCAATATAGTCTTTGATTGCTAAACAATGCTAGGCCCAATCTCGGAGTCTGGAAAGAGTCTGGAAAAGATTAAGCAAGCAGAAGAGAGCCAAGAGGGAAAGAAAAAACCGCACTACAGGATGCAAGCAAGCAAACATCCACAGGCCTCAAGATGCCGCATGTGCCAAAAAACTCCTCAGCTAAATCCCCCCCACCCCCGGGTTGCAGAACTAACTTGGAAATTCTTTACAATTACGGGCTCTGAAATCCAGATGAAGCATGCAAAGGATTTCACCAAACTGTCTAAGATGGCTTGATACCCGATCACTACTCAAATCATAGTCCTGATTTTGAAATATCCTTCTTTTAGAACTCCAGCTCTTTTCACATTGTAGTGCTTTGGAAAAATAGAGTGAGAGGACAGGCCGAAAAGTTCCTCTCTGCATTCTGTTTCTCCACGCTAAGTGACTGTTTAAGGAGAAGTGGCCAGAGAGACTTGTGTGGGCTGTTTTTCCTCCCCTCTCTATTCCTTTTGTTTACAATGAAGATCCTGAGAGTTTAACTGCGGCTCGATCACAGCAAGGCTTTCAGGTTTATCTGCAGGCAGAAGGAGAAACAGCAACTTCCAAAGCAACTGAAACCTGGCTAAATAAAAGGACCATCTGCTAGAGTTGATGGCATCTTGCCTACTTGGGATGAAAGCTGTGGAGGTTTTCCTCTTCAAAATATTTTGTTTTTAAAGCAACCGTGAGCAGGATTCCATCCCATGCCAATGCAAGATGATCCATTAGTTATTAGCCTCCAGCTGCTTCGTCCATGGATGCAAACACCAGCTGTTTACAAACAGGAGCTCGGCTCTGCAAAGAGCCATTTCTCCCTGCAAAACGCTAAAGTTTTCTCTGGCAATGGGAGGCGTTTTACTGTCTTCCCTGGAACCAGGAAGGGCACAGCTGGGTAACGTGATCCTGAAGCAGACAAAAAGCCAAAGGGCCACTCTCGTGCACATGACCGTGTGCAAGGGTGCCCGGGCAGTCCCGAGGCTCTTCGGTTGGGCCTGGTGTTGGGTTGACCGTGCAGGGGGCAACAAGCTACGGTGCTGGCTGGATGCTGTTTTTAATACCTGGTTTTCCCTGAAATTGTTATGCTTTTCATGCATTGTTTTAGTCAATTTCAACCTACTGTGCAGGCTGTCCTGAGTCCCACTCTTTGTTAAAACTGGTCAATCAGTCTGCAAGTGTGGATTAGCCTGGTCCTTGTAAAAATGAAAGTAGAATCATGGAGTGGTAGAGTTGAAGGGGCCATGAAGGCCATCGGGTCCGACCCCTGCTGTTGCAGGACACCAAGTCACACCATCCCACTCAGAAGAAACTTTGCAGATCTGAGACTCCTTGCAAAAAACACCTTTTTCAGGGCAGTGGAAGCCCTGAACTCCTCGCACTATTTAAAGAAGCAACAGGGGCAGCAGCTGGACTGAGTACACATTTATCCCTCTTAAATTTATCCCCCGTACCTCTTCCTCCAGTTTCACCACCTTGGCCTGCGCGTTGTTCAAGGCCTGGTCGCGAATCTCGATGTGCCTGCGCTGCTCCTCATTGGTGGAGCGAAGGCCGGCCAACTCTATCTCCAGTTTCTCCTTCTCCCTCTGTGTTTCTTTGTCTGCCCAAATGAAGTGCAAAGGAAAGAGAAATCCTTAAGGGGAACTGGGGGCGTCTACAGGATGAAGTCTTCCCAGCAGGGCTTCCCGTCTCTCCATCACGCACTGCGTGGCACTGCCCAGGTGGTGCCTGGCTGCCCCCCCACCCCCAGTCCGCTGGGCCGTGCTTTTGGGCGTGAGCCCCGCCTGTGCAGCGAACTGAGCTTGGCTCAGGATCGTGGCTGTCAGAGGAGGGCTTCTCCTTCCTCCCTGCAGAGTCTCCTCAGACACCGCCCGGAGGAACAAGAGGGAAGGAACTGTGGGGAGGGAGCAAAGCTGCAGTGATCAGCCCAGCCAATCGTGAGGCACTTGTGGTGATCGACCGAAATGGGCCACCCCGATGTGCAAATCTGCCCTTTACAATATGGCTGCCATGGGGACATTCGTAAAATGGCTGTCATTCTGGGCATGACCAGCTGTAGAACAATCAATTCCCAGAAGCCTAACTGGAGAGACCCTGTCAAAGTCCAAAGATTCCCACCGCCTAAAACAGGCTGGGGACCCTCACTCTACAAGGGGCCAGCGGTTCTCCGTTTGCAGCCGTGGGGCGTTCTCACTGTAACAGCAGCACATTAAGTGCCGTCTGCGGAGAGGACCTTCCAGGACGGTGAGTCACCCTTGCCATGGGAAGTCCCCAGATGGTTCCGCCTCGGGGAAAGGCAGCATTTACACACCCGTAATTTTCGTCTCCGCAGTCAGTCTGCTTCTCTGGGCAAGGGTCACAACCTAAGACTATTTCCACACACTGTGGCAAAGCAGCAGCAGAGCACCAGTCCTTCCTGATCGGCTCGGAAAGGGGAAAGTTCTTCCTCATGGCGCTTTTGTAGCTTGTGAGGAAGCAAAAGGCTAGAGGCGGAAGGGAGGTGGGCAAGCCGAGAGGGGGCAGGTGAGCCCACGTGGGTACAAACCCTCGGCACTTCCTCCCTTCCCTCCACTGGTCCGAGCTTCGTCCATGAGGCTACGCCCAGAGTCGGAACGGAACCTCAAGGCCGAAGCAGCCGTCAGCAAGGCATGCTTGGAGAGCTCTGGCCATGTGCACAGTAAGCAAGCCATGTGGCCTTGCTCCCTAGATGGCTTGTGGCTGGACTATAATGCTCTTAAAGAACTGGGAACACTCCCGGTGCCTGAGAGCCCCGGCTCCTGGCCTAGGCAGTTGGCGTCAATCACCGTCCTGGACTGTGCAGCCGAGCCATTTCACACGTTCCATGACTCGGAGCAGAAATGTGTGGCTCCAGCGGCCATTGGCTGCCCCGGTCTTCGATCTCTGCTATCCTCGAGTCTCCTGAATGCTGCTGGAGGTTTGCACACAAGGGCAGGTCAGAGAAATCCACAAAAGGTCCAAGCGAGTTTGGATTTCTGCGAATGTGACCTGCAGATTTTGCAGTGGGCGGCTTTTTCTCAGACTTGTGGACTCATCTGTTGCTTCTTTTGTGTGTGGCGGGGGGAGAGTGGGATTTGTGCAAATGGGCATTTGCAAGCCGAAATGACATTCTTCAAAAAGATCGGATCCCAGTGGGCAATGGAACAGAAAGTGTCCAACAATGGCTTTAACAAGATCCTACATCCCAAGGGAAGAGGGGACCGCTTCTGCACAGAGGAGAAGCTGTTCTCAGTATGAGAAACTGCTTAGTATTCAGCCCTGGCCCCTCTTCTTGCCCTTGCCAATTCCGCATACTGATAACCTCACGCAAGCCCACATTGGCTCCCGCTCTCAACTGCAGCCTTTGCACCGGAGGATTTAAGCACTCAATAGAAAGTGGGACTCACTTTGTGCAAAGAGCTGGGAGATGGTTTTCCTGTTATCCTCGGAGCCTTCAAATTCTTTCTCTGCCAGCTGTTTGTTAGCTGTGTCCATACGTTCTGCAAAAAGAGAAGAGGCAGGTTTACAACAGTCAGTTGTTCCTCCTTGTTACTGACACACAAGAGGCAATATCCTGAGCGCTCCTTGAGACACAAAGCAAAGACAAGATTTTCCGCACTCTCCAATGGCGGAATGATGCTCATTGGGCGTCTTTGGGCACCTCACTGCCCCTCAGCCTAACCGACTTCCCAGGAGTGCCGTTGTGAGGTGGTGCTTCAGCACCCTGTTCTGGGCTCCTTCCAAGAGGAGAAAAGGCAAGATATCCATGTAATAAAAAGATGAGCATGCAAATGAACTGAAGAGAGATGTTACTGCCATGCCGTGAGTTCTGCAGCTGAGCGGGAAACCAACATTTCCAATCCAAGTTACTGCACAGAACGGTTGCAAAGGCACTAAGATTACTTTATGTTACTTAAAAATGCAATGCAAAGGAGCTTTGTGTCATGTCATCCATCTTAATTGAGTGCATTCCTCAATCCTTGGCTTTCCACATGTAGGTATAGAGTCGATCTACCTCTGAGGTCCCGGTTGAAGTCATGAAGCCTGCGGATTTCGCCTTCCAGCTTGTTTCTCATAGCCTTTTCCAGGGCTTCCCGCTTTGAGGAAGACCTCTCGAGGTTTTTATACGCCTCTGAAACCTGCTGAATTTCCGTTTCCAGCTACAGCAAGGGAAAGAGAAGAAATCCGTGCTGTGTAACTTGGCAAACGCTGGATCCATACAGGCTGCACTGACTGGCAGCTCCCCTCAGGGCTTCAGGCTCCCTCAGTCTCTCTTGGGACCTTCTGCATGGACAGCCTCCCTGGAGGCCCGGTGCCCGGAGCCACACAGCTCGGAAGCAGGCGTAGCACAAGGGACGCCCCAGCTGCCCGCCGAAGCTGCGAGCAGACAGCCTCGGCGCTTCCCCGGGGAAGCCGGCACAGGTCCCTCCCGTGCGACCCAGAGGGAGAGGGGGACCCGGGGCAGACGTACCTTCTGCAGCCTGGCCACCTTCTCGTAGCAGCCATCCAGCTCCTGCCGCAAAGACCTGTTCTCTTCGGACAGGATCTCCACCATCTGCTGGGCTCTGGAGACGATGACGAAAGGGTCCACTGGCATCTGCTGGTAAGGAGACGGCGGCGGCGGAGGCCTGGGCAGTGCCGAGTACGAGTCCCCCTGCGGGTGCTGCTGCTGGCCAATGACCGGCTGGCACAGGCGGTAAAGGTCTCCCTGGTGGATCTGGCCGGACAGGAAGAGCGGCTGGGGCCGGGGCAGTGAGAAGGGGTCTCCCTGGCTGGGAGTGAGCGGAGGCTGATGCTGGGAGGGAGACAGCCTGGATGGCGGCAGCGACTGCAGCAGCGTCAGAGACCCGAGGGAGGTGAGCGACGACGTGGGGCTGTGGTGGTGGTGGGGCCGCTGCTGCAGCTGCAGCTGGATGTCGGGGTTCTGCCTGCAATGACAACCCGCACCAGCGGCTCAGTCGCGTGGACCGGCCCAGAGCGCCTGGGCCCCGAGGCTCTGCACCCCTCTTCCACCACTGCCCTAACGCTCGGGTGCGCCCACAGGTGGGTGGCTAAGCCATCCAGCACATTTGGGGCCAAGGCGAGCGCTTTTACTAGGGTCCGGACACTGACTTGGCGCCAGCGCTGCTGTGGAAGGCCTGGACGAGCGCCACCGAGTGCCCTTTGCCTGCAAGGGGCACCAGCTCATCCTCTCCGTTTCACCAGAGGAAGCAGAGATTGCCCTGATCGGCCGGCTGCCTGGACTCGATCCGGAGAGGTGGTCCATCTGCCTGGCTAAGTGACTTTCCTGCTCTGTGCGGGGCTGCGCTCCCCCAAGAGCCGGCAGGTGCTCATGGATCCTGGAAGCTCAGGCCGCTGGGGTGGTGCAAAGCATCTTTTATCGATTTTGGCAGAAGCACCCGCTGTGACCCTTCGTGGATGAGACGGCCTGGCCTGCCCTGGTGACCTGCAAGCCACGTTCCAAGGGTCCCCCCCGCGAAGACGTCCCAATCTGGGCAAGGAGAAGGCAAAGAACGGGGCAGCCCCAGCGAGCCGCCTCACCACCCCTTTCCATCACTGCGTGGAAACAGGGAGAGCCCTTTACGGGTCACTCCATCTCCCGCTTTGTCTGCGTAAAGGCCGTGCAATTGCTCTCTGCGGTGTCTGGAAAGCCGCCCCCAGCAGTCCAATGCAGATGTTAACCCACACCGAAAGCAAGACACCCCGCATGAGCATCGGCCTCTGGTAACAACAAAACCAGCCTCGCTGCAGAAGCCGCACTGGTCACTGGCCCTGCGGGGCAGGAAGCACGCGTGAAATTGCCCTCGGCAAGGGCGGTTCATCCCACAGAGGCCCCAGTTCTGCCAGCACTGCTCTTCGTGCACCTTCAGGGACGCTGGGGATGGGGCCTCACCCTCACCTTCTGTGAGCACGTGAGTTCACTTGTGTGCATGCGTGCACACGGGGGACGTGACACGAGACGCCTGCCTCCTGCGCTCACTCTCGGAGGCAAATTCTAAAGATCTGGGGAAAAGGCTGGGCCCTGACACACTGACATTTCTGAAATGGCTCCCCAAATCTCCCCCAAAGGGTGTGTGGGAGAGAGACCGAAAGGGACGGGGTTTGGTGAAAAGGAAGTCCCTGCCGTGCAGGGGGAATTGCTGAACGGAAAGTGGGCCGCTACATGGCACTCTTTTGAAATACAACGTTGTGTTTAGAAAGAGGGAAGTGGTTGGTTTTCTCCTCAGAGTCCCTTGAACAATGAATGAGGGAAGGGAGGGGTTAAACAACAGAAGAAAAGGTCTTTGTTCCCTTTAAGTATATTAAAACCACATTATTTCCCTTGCAGGAAAAAGAGGGCATCTCTTTGTGATAAATAAATAAAACGTATGAGCCGAATCTTGTGCAACGCACAGCCTCCCAGCAGACGGCCGAAACATGCCCGCGATTCCTTCAGAAAAGCAGGGCCTGCTTGGCATTCCGGAGGGATGCTCCATGTACTCCAACAGTCCAGCCTCGGAATACCCTCCTGGCATACCCTCCTGGCATAGGAAGTCAACCGTGTTAATTGATTGCAATCCGGGAATAATAGAATCCTGTCCCTTCCTTTGCTGCTGCCACTTCCCCCCACAATTTATGGATTGGGAACTAAGAGGTCCTGTTGTCCCGCCATATTGACAATGGCCTTCAGAACAGGAAGGGGGCGGGGTTATTAAGACGCTGAAAGGGAAGGCCTACTTAGTTTTCAGAAACTTAAATTTTAGTGGCTTCCAGGATGCTGGAAAGCTTTCTAACTTTCTGCTCCCTAGAAACGGTGGAAGGAAGCCATGTGTATATTGACATCCAAATCTGCAGGAAAAGACACAAAAAACGAAAATGCTGAACAGCAGTCTTCCCCAGCTTGGCTTGGCACCTGCTGGGGTGCTGGACGGCTATTCGCATCATCCCCACCACTGGCCCGGCCTGGCTGCCTTGCCCAGTGAGGGCATATGCCGCACAAAGATTTTGCAAGGCACAGCTGTGGCACAGGGAATAGGAAGCGGACTGCGGTGGCAGGGAGGTAAGGGTAGAAAAATTCGAATGCAAAGCTGCTTTAAATGAAGCACAGGAGTCCCAGCCTCTTGGGGTACAAGCCTGTGAACAGTTAAAAAGTATCTCAGCTCCAAAGAACATGCTCCTTTCCCCTCAAGAGGAACCAAGAGGCAAAATGTCCCTGAGCACACAGGCATGCAAGCCTGTGGCAGAGGGTTCAGGGAATCTGCTCCCCAAAACATGCTAAGTCAGTCCTTTCTCCTACTGTTGAAAAACCCTTTCATGACCCAACTGCAGTCACTCATTCACACAACTATTCTGCCAAGATTTTTTAAAATCCAGGCATTCGGGCTGCTACGCCTGTTAAGTTGTGCGGGGTGGGAAAAGGGCTGCTCAGCGACTCCTGGCCAGGTCATCCAACAGTCCAAGACAAAGCAAAGCAACGGGTGGCACTAGCACATCGACCGAGGCTAGGGACATGCCCGACACATCGCTTCTCTTCCTGTTTTGCTTCTGTCGTGATGCGGAGAAAGAGACCAATGCAGCCACGATCCCCTAACCCTCACCTATAAGGCAGAAGCTGAGATTTTCAGCACACACACACACGCTTCCGCTCAGAGCCCCATCCACCAACAGAAAGAAGTGGCCTGGAAGGGCTTCAGTTCTCCCTGTTTAAAGGGCGAGGCCTGTCCACACCGCCTCTCTCGTCACCACCGGCTGCAGTCTCAGCAGTATCTGAGCGGAGGCTTGCCAAATGACACTTTGGACCTGCAGGGAGGAGGGCTGTGCCGACGGACCGCTGCTCACCTGAACGATCCGTAGTCGGGAGGGTGCTGATACCTCATCACGGGTCCGTCAGAGCGGCCCTGCTGGGACATGCGATGTTCGCCGTAGAAATGCCCGGGGTCCTGCGGCTTGCAGCCCATGGGTGGGCTGGACATGTTTTTGTAAGGATATTCTGGAGGGGGTCCCCGGTGCTCCATCCCTTTCATGCTTGTCTGCGGAGGGGCCTGCCCAGAGTTCTTGAAGAAGTCGTTGGTCTGCTGGGAGGAAAGCGGGGAAAGCGGCGCGCTCGTGACCGGAGCGTGGGCCTTCACGCCGCTCGTGGCCAGCGAGAGCTGCATCAGCCTCTCGCTCAGGGAGCGGACGTGCCCCTGCTTCAGGTCCTTCAGCCCCTCGTCCTGGTGAACCTTGCCGGGGCTCACGCGCTGGACGGTAGGGCGCCCCTCCGTCCTCATCTTCTGGTTGGAGACTCCCGTCACGTAAAAGGCCGCCCCGACGCTGGCATGCTGCTGGCCTCTGAAGTACTGGGACTGGACTTTGGCTTCCTCGTACGTCGGGAGGTCCTCGCTATTCTGTAGCCGTGGGGAGAGCTGCTTCTCCATGACGCTGCTGTCCATTTGTATCTCCTGGCCCTGGGGCTCCTGGCGGGCCACATGGGTCCCAATCTGATGGTCCTGAGGACTCAGCCCTTCCGCTGGAGCCCCGGGGCTCCCATTGCTGGCAAAAGGGGGCGCGTTGCCCGTGGCTTGCTGGTGCAAGGCAAGAAGGTTGTGGTTGTCGTTGGGGTTCCCATATCGGAGCTGCTCCTGCAGCAAACGCTGTAAAACTGTCGTGGCCGCCTGCTCTTCTGAATTCCTCATCTCAACTCTGATGCCTTGCAGGTGGGAATGCAAAAGTGGTTACCTGGAGGGGAGGGGAAGGGGGTGATTAGCCCCTTGTTCAAATTGGGGAGAGGAGAGGAGAGGAGAGGAGAGGAGAGGAGAGGAGAGGAGAGGAGAGGAGAGAGAAGGCAGCCAATGCCATGTCCTTTCCTTAGTTTGGCTGGAGAGAGAAAGAAATCTTACAAAATGAGGACACAGACACCTTTGGTCCCTGGAAGGAGGAGTGTCTGGGAAGCTAGCTTGAGGCATAAACCTCCTCCTGCAAGGAACAGAGATGGAAGTCCAGCCACAGCTCTGCATGCTAGCAATGCAGACAGCATCAATGCTGCCAAAATTATAATTTCTCTACCTGACCTCTTTATAAATCGCCCCTGAGTCCGAGAGCTGGTAAGACAAAATTCAGATGGAAATAGCTAAAAACACAGCAGAAAATGAATACACTGTCATAATAAAAAAACAAAAGCTGAAACATCCTTAACAATAAAATCAGAAAATACTAAAATCATTAAGAATGTGATGGCCCTTATCTTTTTCACTGCCTGTCCAAGCAGCATCTGGAAGGACTTCATGACGAGAGAGATGTACACATAATCCATGGGTAAGGATATGGCATTCTGAAGTTCCCATAAAAATAAATAACTGGAAGAAAAGTTATTTATTTTAATCAAGTGGATTAATCCTAAACTGTCTGGTTCGATTTCAAATTGCCACCTCACAACACTAGAGAGTGGATCACCCTTGCTGGACAGGGCTTTGCTGTACATCTAAAGGATTAATCTAAACGGCGATTCTCACTTTGGCTCCTGGCGTCGGAAGAAACAGTTCCGATGCACGAGGCAGCACTGGCCCTTTTGGTCGAGTCAAGCAGTGTGGTGCGTTTCGAGATCCCTTGTGCTCTGGGTTACCAGATAATTCCTTCACACTCTAGGAAATTCTGAAAAATAGGAAATGGTGAGAGCCAGTTAGAAGCCCTGCTGTTTTCACGAACAATGTATTATCTACATAAACTCCAGCAAGAAAAGAAATCAAGGTGCCCAGGTGAGAAGCAATGGGTCACAATGCAAGAATGAGCATTACTCTGTGCTGGGAGGGAGGGCCAAACCTAGGGCCACATGGGGGAGCTTTTCGGGACATGTGGGGATCCCGAGGTAGTCTCCCGCACCCCCACACAGCTTCCCAGGCTTTGGAAAACAGCCTTCTGTTCCAGAAGGTTCCGGGTCTCTCAGGAGCAGATGTCCCCGTGCGAGGAGGAGGGCTGGAAGTCCACTCTTCATCTGATCGAACCTGAGGCCTGCCTGCCTCTGCCCGCCACGTTGCCCCAAACACGCCTGGCACTCGACCAGCATACAGTCTGCTCTACTTTATTGTCTTCCTTCGTTTCACCTTCCTTCCTTCCTTCCCTCCCTCCCTCCCTTTGTTTGGCTCATTTTTAACCCACCACCCTTCATGCTGTCTTTTCTTTCACTTCCCTTCCCTTTCCATGTGTTTATTTTCTCCTCGTTTCCTCCATTTTGTATGGATATTTCCTGGCTGGGGCCTACACAAACTTCCAAGAAGCAAGCAACAAAGCAGTCACTTAAAATAAGGAAGTTCTCTGCCCCATCCTGCTCGCAGTGCCTCACTGCCAGGGCCAGAGCAGCAGGTGGTCATGTCACCAGAGCTATTTTTGTATGACTTGGGACCAGAAGCATTTTTAAAGATGCTTGGAAACAGAGAAAATAGGATGATGCATTAGAAGACAAGGTTTCCCTTAGGTAGGTCAACTTCTCTCAGACAAATCTATTTTTTTCTCATAGAATACTTGCAAAACTCAAATAGGAGATGGGCTGAATCCATAAAGAAATCCACAGCCCTAAAACTTACAAAAGCTGAGCAGGGCGGTCAAGGATGGGGTGTTTTGGAGGGCATGCATTCATAGGGCGGCCACGAGTCAGAAATGACTTCAAGGCAAGTAGCAGCACCTTGCAAGACCAAGTACAAAAGGCTTCAAAACGTACTGCATATTGAAAATTGTGATTAGCATTTGCCATGACAAGCATTGCTTATTGATTATATTTCTATCCCACATTTCTCCTGCAAAGAACCCAAGCAGCTTATAGAACCTGCTCTTTATTTTATCCCCACAACAACCCTATAAGGTCAGTGAGGTTGGGGATGGAAGTCTCCCTGTGAGCTGCCTGGGGCGGAAGCAGGTTCTCCTGAGCTCTGGCCCAGCACTCCGACCACGGCGCCACGCGGCTCATTTCTCTCCAGAGAAGACCACCGCCAGCAGCAGCGTAATTTTGCAATGGCTTCTACGGTCCTCATTTTGTGCCAGTTGCACAAAACTATATCAGCAAACATTAATAGTCATTCAGGGGGGCAGTATTGCTTATTATTCAGAGTCCCGTGCGGCTTCCATAAAATCCTACAAAGTATTTGTTAGGGTGGCCCCTGAAGCTGCAGGGCCAACATCTCTCCTCTGCTTGTGAAACAAAGAAAAGCAGAATGCTAAATTTAGTGCAACCTGCAAAGACCTGTCCTGAAAAGAAAGCCAGCCCAGCCAAGAATCTAATTAGGAAACACTCTAATCTCTGAGGGGATGAGAACAGGTTCACCTCCTTTTTTGGAAGGACAATAAAACCAGGAGGCTCCTCTGCTCCTCTGACTAATCCGAAGTTATCTATATAAATAAGGCTCCGGTGCTTGAAGACTTGCCCATTAGCCAACGGTTTCACAGTGGATGAGTAAGCCCTTCTCACAGGCTGCTGCGCGCTGTTAGAAACACCGGTGCCATGCAACTCTCCATCCGGGTTGCGAACGGACTTTCACCTGCACGAACCACGCGGCCTGCTCACTACTCAAGCAGTTTTCTGACAGGTCAGCCACTTTGTCTTGTTGAAAGCCACACTTACAACCTGCAATAATATTCTGTGCATTTTCTGCACTGGACACTCTCCCTGAAAGAAACCCACTGTTAAACTAGCCAGCTTTGCAAAGGTGGATTGATTGGGAATGGTTAGGTGACAGGCCATGCGACCCATTAAAAAGCAAGGATAAGCCAGGGCTCCCGAGAAGCAGGAGATCTGAACAGGCAGCCCGTGGTTCCTTCATGGAGACCAGACTACCTCCGTTCTCTCTCTCCAAACAGAATGTGATTTGGATTTTTAACGGTATCATGTTTTGCTGTTTATGGTGGTCATTTGCTGTTACTTATTGCTACAACTCTTGCTATTTGTTGTTGTTTTAATCGTTGTAATATTGTAAGCCATCCTGGGACATTTTTCTCATGCAGGACGGGATACAAATGTTTTAGATAGATAGATAGATAGATAGATGGATGGATGGATGGATGGATGGATGGATGAGCAGGCCAGTCACGAGTCGACAACAAACGGCTGCTTGTAAGTATCTCTGGCTTGCTTGGGGAAAGAAAGTCTAAGTTCCCCCGTAGAGCATCCGTATGAACAAGTAACAGAAGGCGGCCCAGGTCTTCTTTCAGCAGGCCGGCTTTCAGGAGGAGCCAGCAGGAGCAATTGGGAGCCGCCGGCCTGGCTCGCAGGACACCGCAACTCTGCCTCTGTGGCCCGCCAGCCCTGCTTGTTTCAGGGTGGCGTGTTGTGCTGCAGGAGGCCGGTGCGCTTTTCCTCGCAGCGGCTTGTTAACCATGTGCCAACACCACACTACAATGCGCACACATTTCCCTGAAGGTGGAAAAGCAGTGCCGCTGACGTGCAGATCTTCCCAAAGGTGGACAAGAAGCTCTACAAAGCGAGCTGCCGAAGTTGCTCCACAAGGGCCCACGGGATGCCCGCCAGGAGGACTGAGGCGGAAACGGGCCACGGCGAGCCAGAGAGCCTGCTCCTCCATCCGGCACCCGACCCTCCCCAACTCATTTTCAGCTTATTATGACATCAGCCGCCTCCCCAACAGCAAATATTTAAACCAACCAATTAAAAGTATCCTGCATCCGGATTAGAAATTCCCAGACACCAGTTAGGGACTTCAAAGAGTGGTCTCAAGAAAGACCATTTCAATCCATACAATGTGGGACCAGAAGCCCCTAGGAGGGCCTTCTCAGAACATACACAAGTCACCAAATCTCTTGAGATGGACGAGAGAACTATTCGGATAGAGAGTGAAATGACACACTTTCTGCCTTAGTTTGCTGATAGCCAACTTAACAAAATTAAGGATTATACTATACACTATTTGTAATTTTTCCTAAGCTGGAAGTGAAAAGAATTCATTTTAATTATTTCCCTGAAAAAAACGGAGAGCTATTTCAGGACCTCCAGTTCCAACCTGCCAACCGCCTCCAGAACAAGAAGAACCCCCTGATGTGGGCCATGTTTTGAAAAGACAAACAGTATAGAACACAATTTGTTCCAATTAAATAAACACCACCGTTGAGAGCTTGCAAGACTGGACCCCAGGTAGCCTACGCAACTTATACTGCCTTAGCTTAGAACGAACTATCCATTTCCTGTTGCCTTGCCAACCATGTTTCAGGTGATCACACAGGTGTGGCATGAAGCAGGTGCATGGATGGAGGCCAGCATTACACATCCTCATTCCAGAGGAGGAGAGTCACCATCCCCACCACCCTTCTTGTTAATTAGTACAAGAAGTTAGGCTGCTTGTGCTCACACACATATTCTCTGCATGAGATCAGACTCCTGGCTACTGAGACAACAGAGCCTACAGAAAGAAGCACATGGAAAACTATTCTCATGACTGGGCAATCTAGCCAGAGTTCAATTGCAAAGCTCCCTTGAATTTGAAGAAAGGGGTCAAATCCATAATCACAGCTCAGGTGATGACATTCTTCCCATTTCTGTCTGGATTTCAGCACCAGAACTTGTGAAAACGGGGGTGTCATCTGCTACTAGCGAAGTGCCTGAGCTACAGAGATGGGTAGGCTGGCTTGAACTGCCCACGTCGTTTGGAGTTGGAGCGATCCTGCTTGTTAGATACAGCTAAATGTGTTACATTTTAGGCCAAGTTCCCCAAGGTAAACCATGGCTAATTCCTGTGCACACAATCCTACTCACAATTGCACTGACGTTAAATCCCATTTAATTCAGTAGGACTCATGCATGAACGGGCTTGCAGCCTTAAGGGAAACAGCTTGAAACAAAATGATCGGCAAAGCATGAAACTTACATGCAACCTCCATTCAGGAAGGTTCAGGCTGGGCAAAAGGCCTTGTGCAGGTAAGGCCTGGACCTGGACAAAAGGCCTTGTGCAGGTAAGGTCCGGCTCACACGGTGGGCCACGACCCTGACACAAGGAGCTACTCAGCATAACAGTTTAGTCCTCGGCCTCCTTCGTTTGCTTTGCTCTTTAGCGTTCCTGGTCCTGCTTCTTTTATCCATGGTTAGCAGCCCCATCCCACAAATATCCCAAGAATGCATCAACGTCATTCTCGTTTCTTCGTGTGGTTTTGCCATTCCTTTGCTGATTTAATCCAGGCCTCTGCTCTGGGTTCCCCGTTAATGAAAACCACATGAGATCACTATGTAATCTTCAAGGGCTCAAATCAGCATCATCAGAATTAATCAAGAGTGAACATTTTATGGCAAATTATTGGTCTTTTTCAATGGGATCAAAAACGCTTAGCTACGTTACAGATCAAGATTGCATAAAGCTTTTCCAGAGATGAAATATTAAATGGACATGTTAATTCCTCAGAAAAGAATGTTCTCACCATCTCCTAGGCCGCTTCTGGGTTCGGCGCCTTTTTCCAGGCATTTCTTCATGACATTCCGTCCCCATCGCTGTCCTGGGTGTGCTCTTACCAGTAAGTCCCTTGAGATGCTGCTGCTGCTGCTTATGAGTGACTAAATGCTTCCCTGCAGAGCTCAGAATACCTGGATCCTGATATCATCCAGGCTGATATTATCCTTACAGCAGATGACTGGCTCAGCAGGAAAGAGGAACACCCTAAAAACCTGGGGCAGGGGTGCAGAGAGGAGCAGGACTGGCTCCCCACATCTGGGTCCCCAGGGGAAGGGCGGAGGCTTAAAGCCACCCTAATGAGGCCCCCGTCTGCACCCATGAATACCAGGCAGGGCAATACGGAACCCCCAACCCCAGCTTGATATTTGAATGGCACCAGTATACAGCTTTACAAACACTGCTGCAGGGGACCAAGCATCATCTGGTGCCAGACGTGTCTCCAAATAGTTACTGCTTAGAAATAACAACAAACAGCAACTAGCCTGATTTGGAGGGTTATTGTAGGCTCTCTGATTAGTAGTGACTTGCAGGCATCAGTTCATCCGTCAAGACTGAGGCCATCCCTTTGCACCTGATGGCTATTGGAGGACTTCACACACAGTGAGAAAAAACCACACAGAACGCTGCATGCTTTGATGTACCATAGGATGTGAGGAGCCATCTGCAATAAATTCAGTGTTGCTGGATTCCAACTCCCATCCGCCACACCTAAGCAGGACCAAGAAATGTGAGGAGCTGGAAAAGTGGGCCACCAGGGCAGCTGCCTTGGGTGCCCAGTGCTGGGCCTGAAGGGGGAATGGCAGGCCGCCGCCTCCTCCTCTGTGCTAGCCGCCCATTCAAACACGCCAGCCCTGGAGCCTGCTCAATCTCTCACTCCGAGGATTCTCCCAGAGAAGGAGATCTGGCGGGGAGTCGGAAGAGCCCAATGCCCCCTGGGCCGCCTCACAGAGGGGGAGGCAGGGGTGGGAAGAACAACAACGAGGACAGCTGGAGAAGAAACGACGGAGTTGGGGGGTAGCGGTGCCAGCGGCTGGGGTGGTGGGAGGACAGAGGGTGTGGCATAAATCACACATTTATATATATATATGTGATTTATGTGATTTATGTGATTGATTGTATATTTTTCAATGTTGGAAGCCGTCCCGAGGCTTATGTGACTGGGACGGCATATACAAACGCTAAATAAAATAAAAATAAAATAAAGAAATGGCGCTTCAGCAGAGCTCCCAGCATCTCTGAAATGCATCTGCATCCTTCTTCACTCGCTCATCTAAGAGGACGGAAGGAAGGAGAGAGTGCTCAACTGGTCAGACCACTGCTCAGTCAGCACCATGCCTGATAGGAACTGCAAAGCTGAAATACGATCAGTTCTTTCCTTCGTGCTGGGTGATATTGTCTGCTCCCAAACACACCCATCCAACCTCCACTGTGCTATGCCCAGTTCAAGGCCAAGCAATTCCTAAGGCCTAAGACAGTTTTTGCTCTGGAACAATATAAATACTGCCATTAACACCCCGGATAATGCCGTGCATGGTTAAAAGTGATGTTGCTGAAGGAGCACATGTAAATTTCTGATCATACCAGAGCATCTTCTATGCAATAGCAGGAAAACATCTCCTTTAAGACAGCACACAGGTAAGAAAGACGCTGCCTCACACCAGGTCAGACCCTTGCTCACCTAGCTCAGTACATCGGCACTGACTGACAGAGGCTCTCCAGCGCTCTGGGCAGAATCTTTCCCAGCCCTCCCTGGAGAGGCTGCGGATTGAATCCAGGACTCTCTGCATGCCAAGTGCATGGTCCTCCATGGAGCTTCAGCCCTCACCCCCGGAAGTTTTTAGAAAGGGCTGTATTAAAAACAGCATTTTTAGAAAACACCATCTGCCACTCAGCCAAATCAGGATACTTTTCAGTTGCAGAAAAGTGTCAAAACACCAATTAACCCAACAAGAATGGATTTAACACTCACGGTTGTAGGGTTCAAACCATCAGCAGACCACAGCTTCTCCATCTCAAAGAGAAAAGGCAACTGACCAGGCAGGCTTGTACTGGAAGAGCTTACTGGAACGGCCGAGCGAGCGAGCAGCAAGGGTTGGGATCTCCCCAGACAGCCGCTTTGCATGCAGAAAGCGCAGCGAGCCAAAGGGACACTAAATGAATGGTCATGCGCTCAGCCTCTCCTATTCCATCCTATCCAAGAACAGAGGATGCTTGCACTGAAGGAAGCCAACTGGTGTCACACCCCTCCGTGGGAACTCAGAGGCCGCTCCAGGGGTGGAGTACCTGCTCCACAGCATTCTTTTCCTACTCTGCAACAGGGCCTGGAAGCCAGATGAGAGAAAGTTACGCTCAGACATACTGACCGCGTTTGTTTGCTCCCTGGAGAATGCCGCTTCGGCGGCATCTTCCCTCTCCCCCACAATGCTCCATTTCCCCAAACGCCCTCCTAGTGCAGGGGTTGTTGTGGGGCACAGCCGGGCGCCCAGCCCAGCCCAGCCCCCCACAAGAAGCCAGGGGCACTTGGCAGCTTCCCAGCTAAGCCTGCCACACACCTGGCCATGCTGGAATGACCCAGCAACCCACACACTTGGAAGGCAATTAGGCACACGCTACTGGGGGGGGGGGAGCCATGGTGGTGATCACGAGAACTCAGCCACAGCCTGTCGTGCGCATGGTCAAGGGGTACTACACACGGGTAGTTACCGCGACGTTGCCGGCAGAGGTGGTGCAACAGAGAAGAGTGATCAGCACAAGAAAGGGGACAGCAGCACGATTCTAAAGAAAATATCCAAAGCGGTATATAATTTTATTAACTAATTGCCATGACTGTATTTTCCCGCATTAGCCTTTCTCACGAGACAATGCAACCGAATACAAGGAGCGCTTACTTCTGTCATAAAGGCATACTAAGAAGCCCACATCTATCGCATACCCAGATCCGCCTGTCCACGGCCGCGACAACGCACAGGAAACCGCCGCGCAACAAAGCACGAGCTACGAGGAAACGGACGTGGGACCGGTTTGGATCAGAGCCGGGCTGGCCCGCTTTAAGCCTGCCGTCGAGGCCACACTGGCGGAGAAGCGGCCAAAGCATGCGCCGCATTCAGGCTGGAATCAAACGCGCCACATGCACCGCCCGTGCACACGACCTCCTTTCCCGTGACACGCATCGAAAGGCAGCCTGACCGCGGCGCCCCATCCCGCACTCCCCCCCGGGAGGGCGGCCGCGCTCGCCCCACGCCGGCCGGGAAAGGGGCCCACGGGCTCCCCGGCCGAGCGGCCCAGATGCAGGCACCTCGCGGCGCAGAGCTCGGCAGGAGGACCCGGGCCACCGCCCCCGCCGCGGACCAGCCCGGGGACGCCGGACTGGCCCCGTCGCGGGGAGGGCGCACGCTGCCCGTCGGCGCGGCCGTCCCGCCCTCTCCCTTCGCCCCAGGAACCCACCGTGCCGGGGGGGCTCTCCGAGTCCAGGCGGCGGCGGCGGCGGCGGCCCCGTCCGAGGAGAGGCCGGCGCGGCGCGGCGCGGCGCGGGTCGCCCGGCGCGCCCGTCACGCGAGGCTCGCTCCGGGGGCTGCTGCCGGAAGGCGCGCGCGGCCCATCCCGCGCCTGCGGGCGGCCAGGAGGGTCTTCCGCCGCCCGAGGCCCGGCCTTGCTCCGCGCTGC
>NW_025335780.1:282780-297931 GCF_004798865.1 Varanus komodoensis
GCCGGGGCCGCGCGCCGCTCGCTCACTGGCCCGGCGCGGCCCGGCGGCGCTTGCGGTTGGCTGGCCCGCCCGCCACTCAGGCGGGCGCTTGACCAGGACGCGGCGGAGGAGGGCGCGGAGCGGGACAAGGGGCCATTGTCGTCGCGCCTCTCGCTCCGCGGCGGGAGGGCGCGCGGTCCGGGGGCTCCGCATGCGGGCGGGGCTGCGCCCGGACAGCCCCGCCGGCCCGGGACAAGCCGTGCGGCGCCTCCCGGGCCGGGTGAGGCGTGACCCTGGCCCCTGCCGCTCGCTCCTGCTCCCCGGGGACCGAGGAGGGCTGCTGGCCGGAGCCGAGCCGAGCCTCCGCCTGGCCCGCGGCCGCGCGAGCCCGGTGCCGCGGAAAGCAGGCCTGCAGCCGCACCTGCGCGGGCTCCGGGCGGCCCGGTTGCCTCGTACCTGGCCGCGCCTTCTTCCCTAGCGAAACGAGGCGATGCTGCTGCACCAGCCCTGCTCGATCCTCGGGCGTGCTCGACTTCCGAGGACAGGCCGGATGCCTGATGGAGTGCGGTACTAGGCTGGCACACCGCACTAATAGCCCTGTAGGACTCTAGGCCGTTCACAACACAATTCTAGACTGTCCCGTCCCCCCCCCCCCCCATGTTTTGAGAAGCCAAAGGCTAAAGCAGCGCAGTACATGAAGTGATAAAGGTGAGTACCTCTGAGCACCTGCAGAATACCTAACCCCCCCCCGACCTACCTGAGAATTGAGGTGTAACTTCCAGGTATGCATCTGCGACCCTTGCAGTGATCTAATGGCCCCTTTGATGACAGCCTCTTAAATCTGGGTTATTCAAAACATGCGACCGGTCCACCTCTTCAGCAGCTGTTTCAGTCCACCTTATTTAGCATTCCTCTTTATTGTGATGGCTGAGGATTATCTGGCTGACAGTGTATAGCTTGTTGTCTCTCCAGATGAGTTGGTTTGGGCCACTTGGTACAGGTGTAAGCATCAGAAAATGCTAGGTGAGTTTTCACTGAATACTTTTCCCCATGGGAAGAGATGGAGATTAGGTGGGTTGCACCTGCAGCAGTTGGGGAGAGACCCTGGTGCTGCCAGTCAGGGCAGACAAGCCTGAGTGCAATGGCCTAGTAGGCTGGCTAAGGATCAGTTTCCAAATGCAGGTGGGCATCGTGACAGCACCCCCTAGCCATGGCCCCAAGCACAGGCCAAACATTAAAGTAGCTGCTGCATCTCCACCTGGAACAAAGTCACTGGGTCTTGGCTGTCCATTCCAGGGAGCAAGAGTTACTGGGAAACATCACCCTCCTCCCTCTGCCCCATCCTGTGAGAAAAGCGCTGTGCTGGGGTCTTGTGAGCCCCGGGACCCCTCCATCACTGGGCAGACACTGTAAGGCATTTATTTCCCCACTGTTTTTTGCTACTAAGGAAATGCAGCTTGGAACTTTTCATCCTTTTTAAAATAGTGCACTCAGCTCTAAATGACCATCTCCCCTTAATTCTAGGAGAACAAAAGCATGTTGAGTTTTCTTGCCTAAACAAAGCCAGGCATGAAAACTTGAGCCGAACAGGAAAAGAACAAGGAAAGAAAGCAGGACATCCCAGATTCCCGTTGCCAAATGTTCATCCCCTCCCCCAGCCACGGCACACTCCAAGGGCCTCCAGATGAAGGATGCTTTGCTATTTTCCATGAATAGCTCACGCTACCATGTCAGAATGCAGGAAACACCACAGGAAAAAGAGCTCCTAAAAGCCACTCCATTTCTGCCAGCTTCTCTAGCCAAGTTATACAACTGAGCTAAAGGTTACTTCTGGTGTGTGGGAAGAACAGAAAAGATAAGTACTGCTTTACAAATAATGGGGATAACGCCTTTTCCTTTGGCTGCTGCCATTACTGCCCTATCCCCTTCCTTGCATCCCATCACCAGAGGAATGTAACTGGAGGTTAATCGGGCTGAACAATGGGTACCCCAAAGCTCATCCGTCAATCCAGCAGGAAGACCCTCGCCCCCCTACGTTCCATTCCTTGTTTCTAGCAACTGGAGAACCAGCATCACCTGCCCAATATGCAATATTTCATTTACATTTGTTTCCCTAAATCCCTGAAGCTCCACAATGCTAAGAATAGTTGGAAATTGAATGAGATGCCAGAAGGTATTTTGGGGGCAGATAAGAAGTTGCATAACTCAAAACTTCTCGTTACGTGCTGTCACGTTCTCTCCGATTTATGATGTATGAATTAGTGCTCTCAGAAAAGTCCTTTCCTTGACAGCCCTGCTCAGCTCTGTAAATTCCAGGCTGTGGCTTCCTTTATGAAATCGAGCCGCCGCAGAGTTAGTTTTCCTCCTCCTTTGCCTTCAACCTTTTCTAGCATCGTCTTCTCCCGTGAGACTTGCCTTCTCAAGATGCGCCCGAAGTACAACTTCAGTTTTGTCTTGCCACTCGTCAAGTACTGGGTCTCACCGGTTCATTCATCAGTCCGGGGTATTATAGCAAAGCCCTCCTCCAGCACATGGATTTTGAACACATTGATCCCCCCCCCCCGTCAGCTTCCTTCGCGTCCAACTTGCGCACCCCACATACAGGGATCACTAACGCAAGAGTGAGGATGATCTCGGCCTCAAGTGAAACACCCTTGCACTGGATGTTCTTTGCTAGTTCCTTCACTGCTGTCCTTCCAAATCTCAGACTTCTTTGAATTCCTTGGCCGCCGTCTCTACTTGACGACTTAGCCAGGGACAATCTTTCACAAGCTCCATGTCTTAATTGTTCACAGTAAAGTCCTGTAAGTCTCTTGGGCAGTATCGAAGTGAAATAAATGTGGATAATTGAGGGTTCTACTTTTTGGAAGGTGCTGCAGCCACCTCAGAGGCTTGCAGCTGCTCACCAGGGACAGTAATGGGTACTTCACATAGGCATGATACCATTTTAACTGGTTCTAATAGTGTCTGGAGTTGTTTTACACCCAGTTCAAGTTGGTCTGTTGGGGAAGGAGACCCTCTACTGGAGATATGGGGCACTACACATCACTGCTCCTAAAAAGATCCATTTCATACAATACTTAAAATGGGGTTTTGGCAAAGATTCCCTGCTCTTTTGATGCAGGCTCCATTCCCTTTCATTTCTCCTCCCCTGCATTGTTTCCCTTAATTTGTAAAGCACAATTAGTGCTAATGATCCTACATACACAAAGTTGTAGGGACTTGTGTGTGGTCCGAAGGACAGCATATGCCTACAACACAACTAGCTATTTAGGGAGGCTGTGAAGCCTCACTACCTGGAAGTTTTGAAACATCAAACCATTTAAGGCTGGTAGGTTTCTGGGTGATTGGTAAGGATTTCTGACTCTCTGTTGCAAAAAATAAATTGCTGAAATAAATTTAAGTTTGGAATAACCAGTAATGAATTTGTGAAAAATTATTGTGGGCTCCATTAAGTTTTGATACTCAAATAATTATGAAAAAGGGGACTTTTGAAATGGCGGTACCACCTTTCCTCTAGAAACCACTCCAAGTCAAAACCTCAGTGTTTTCCAGAAAAGCCATTAGGACTGCCTCTTTCTGGATTGGTTTTTAATAGCCAGTCATAAAAAGTGCTAAGCAGGATTCTAACTGGTATAACTTTTACCTTAATCTGACTGGCTTTATATGTCCTCTGTTAATCACTTCATAACCCAAGAATGAATTTGGTAAATCAACAGATACAAGAAAAATGGTACCCAAAGCAACTTAAAGACTGAGCTGGGAGCAATGTGTCACGAGGGAAAAGAGATGCACACCCCAATTGTGTTCACATCATGAACATTTATTTAGAAGCGAACATTGCTGTCAAGGTCCAGAAATCTGTATTTTCTCCTTGCCTATAAGCTGTATCAAGTGAAAACAGCAGCTAAAAACACTGGAAGCTGAATGAAGAAACTAGTTTTGAGAAAGTGACAAATACTAAGAGAACTTGGTTGTTTTTTAAAGGCAATATAAATATGTACACTCTAAATCACAATAACCGTTTAACACTACAGTTGCTCAAGTGGGGGGAACTGCGAACAAATCAGCAGCATGTAAACTGCAGATGCCACCAAAAAGCCCTCACAACCTCTCCATTTTGGTTTGGTTCCAGTTTACGTTCTGCTCCCTGCTGCTTGTACGGATATAGAAGCACTGCTGTGCCTGCTTGTAAGGGTGTGTGCACAGGAACACCAGAAGGAAGAGGCTCCTATCCGTTCTACATGCCATTCCATTACACGTTGCTCAGAGCCGCCACACCAGGAAGGACTTTACCTGTAGCAATTGGAAAGACACAAGCTTGGTCTGCGGGTTTGGTCATATACCGTCTTGCCACACCTCAAACTGTGGTTGCTAAGCATCTTGATTACGAGCTGGCTTTCAGCTATGTAAGGCTGTTGACAATGAACTAGTGATGGGCTTTTAAATCTAAACAATAATTCAAAAGTCCACAGGCAAAAGGGGTAGCAGCAAAACAGCTTTGTGGGGGTTTTATCGAAAAGAGTGTAGTGTTATGTAGGATGACCCACATTTTGGGTGCAAAGTAAGTGGAGGGCTGAGAGACTGTGCCTCCACCATCACATGCCTCCTTCCACTGGTTTGCATGCTTTCCTTCTGCGGTGACTTCCTAGGCAACAGAGACAAAGGCCCTGTCCAGTGTGCAACTAGTTCGGTGCAGCCTCTTTGTCAGAGAGCAGGCGAAGGCAGCAGTGACAGGGAAACGTTCGCACACTGGGAAAGAGCTCTCCCAAAGGAAACCAAAAGCCATTCCTGCAAAGCTGTACCAGTGAGGCAGAGGTAAGCCACCTTTTGCTCCCAAAGGCCACACACACTGCTGGCTGGGGCGCACACGCAAGCACTCAATACACTTTCCCCAGTCCCTGGCCCCCAGCGTCCTGATGCAACCTCCAAGAAAAGGCCAAGGCTTTAGCGTGTGTCCTTCCAGGTGGGCAGAGTCGCTTTCCCACTCTGGACGAGCTGTGGAGAGCCCTGCTGTGCAGCAAAGAAGCATATACAGGGAGTCATCCCCGCATGCCTTCTGTCCTAGCGTGGTTGGGCAACAAAACCTTGCCAAGCTGGCAGGAAAGGAGGTGGCAGGAAGGGTCATCCTGGCATGTCTCCACCTTTAGGGACATTGGAGGATATGGGATGGGGCAGGGGTGGCACTGCTTAAAAATGAAGTCTTTGCGGATGCAAGACTGGATCGGTGACACGGGCGCTGCAGTTACAGTCATTCTAAGCCCATTCATAGTTTAAAGTATTTGTGTGACTCTTTGAACACCTGCCAACAGTCACGGGAGGCAAGGTAAGACACGAACAAGTTCTCACGTTAATGCCATTTCCAAGGAGCCAAAAAGGAAAAGAAACGGAACGCTACCTTCTAGGAGTTCCAAGCTGGCACCCCCTCCAGTGCTGACGTGGCTCACTTTGTCTTCGGTGTTCCACTTGGCACAGCACGTGGCCGTGTCTCCACCACCTGTTCAGCAAAATGGAGCAGAGACTTCAGAGGGTGTGCAAAGGACCACTCAGTGGGAACAGCACATTTTGCACAGAGCTCAAAGGCTCAAGCAGCGGTGCTAGGCAGGGCTCAAAGCATCCCTGGAGAGCCACCGTTGGGCAGCGTGGGGGGACGTGACTGAGCTCAATGGAGCAATTGTCTGACTTGGAACAGGAAGTTTCCTCCTTACGCAGGAAAAGCAGCCAGCTTCCAGCCACCCGGAAACCTACTCATTAGCACCGCTGATGGGAAGGAAGAGGAGCCACTCCACTCTTACCAATGATGCTGATCGTGCCTTTGCCGGTCGCTCCCACTACGCTATCCATCAAGGCTTTGGTTCCTTTGGCAAACTTGTCCCACTCAAACACACCAACTGGGCCATTCCACACAATGAGCTTGGCTCTTCCCACAACTTCAACAAACTTCTTGACGCTCTCAGGACCACAGTCCAAACCCTAAGATCAGGAAAAAGCAAAACATGTCGCTCAGCCATTTCGGGTACCGGAAGTGCAGAACAGGAAGGAGCCTTGTGGCTTCTCCTCTGTCCAGCGCCTCCCATCCGTTGTCAAACCCACCATCCATCCAGCAGGGATGCCCGAGGCAATCGTGGCTTGTCCAGTGTTTGCATTCTCATCAAATTTATCTGCAGTGACGAAGTCAACAGGCAGAGTGATCTTCACATTGTTCTTCTCAGCCTTGGCCATCAGGTCCTTGACTATTTTCGATCCTTCTTCATCAAACAAAGAATTGCCAATCTGAAAGTGAAGGACGACGCTTTATATAGCAGGGGTGGCCAAACCAAGGCCTGGGAACCGCACGTGGCTCTGGAGTCTATTTTGTGGCTCGCCACTTGCCCCTGTGGGGGCCACCTGCTGCTCGCCACTGCTGCCTGCAGGCACCCATCTCTGTGGCTCTTTGGCTCAATACTTGCTTACGCAGGTTTTGTTAACACACATTAGCACCTACGGAGCAAGACCTCTGCAAAGCTCCTCTCTCTCTTACCGAACGATGTATGGTCAGAAGGAGCACCATGAGCTTGCAGGGGTTTTTTCCAGCATGACTTCTAAAGTTTTATATCGGCGCCAATAAACGTCTAGAGGTCTTGCTAGTAGCTTAGCCATGAAGGTAAAATCCAGCCCTCCATTCCTGAACTTGCACCAGGGCAAGACAGGCAGGAAGCTGGTCTTATTCTGCAGATTGTAAATACCCAAACACGTAATATAAACTGCTCAGTTAAGAAGGCAGCAGCCAGTATATGGAAAACTGGATTGGGAAACCTTCGTCCCTATGGATATTGCCAGACTCCAATGACCACCCCACACGCTGGCTGGGGATGATGAGAGTTGATGCCCAGCCCTATTTGGAGAA
Source organism: Varanus komodoensis (assembly GCF_004798865.1). Classification (NCBI taxonomy): domain Eukaryota; kingdom Metazoa; phylum Chordata; class Lepidosauria; order Squamata; family Varanidae; genus Varanus; species Varanus komodoensis. Next base: position 289,646 of record NW_025335780.1, read on the forward strand.
GCAAAGGTTCTCTGCCTGCACGTACGGCGTCTCATACACGCCTCTCCATCACCCAAAGAAAGCCAGAGGGTGCAAGCTCCATACCTCCATGTTGTTCAGCACTTTGAGGAAGGTGAACGCCATCCCGCCACCGATGATCATCTCATTGACTTTATCCAGCAGATTGTTGATCAGCTGGATTTTATCTTGAACTTTAGCTCTAGTAAATGGGGAGGAGGAGAAGAGGGCCGTATCACCACTCGGGATGTCATCAGCTGAGTTTTAACACTTCCTGACATTTTACAGTGGCTGAGTTGCCATCCTTCCACTATGATCTACACTGCTTCACACAAACATGAGAAGGAAGGCTGCAAGGCGGCAGCACTATCAATTAAAAAAACCCCACATGCTATCTTGAAGCATTTTTAGAATTTACTTCTAGTCCTGGACAATAAAGAAGAGCGAAACACACTTCCTGAATTTGCAGTCATGTTATTCTCGGTATCAGAGGACATCTCTGGCAACACTGGCCATAAGTTCAGTGAGAGTCCTTTAAGGTTCACGAATACACCCGGGAAGGCCGCCATTGTCCAGCAAGACCTCCGGCACCCGTGAACCGAGACGGGGCTCCGCTGCACCTTTCACTACAGTCTGGAGGCTGCAGGAGCCAAAATGTATCCAGCTCTATGCACACTGGCAGGCAGGCAGGCAGGCTGGCTCAGTTACAAACAGAAGTGCTGAGTCGCAACTAAGTTCGTACTCGGATGCAAAGGTCAGACACCACACACTATACCGCCTGCTCTAAGCCCCTCACAGTATACCCCGACCAGACTGTTCCAAGCTTTTTAAAACCATCACAGCCTCTGAAGCTGGTAGTTTTGAGATGCAGATGTCTCAACTATCTGCCCACAGACAGTAGACTCTTGCAATTTCTATCATTTCATTAGTTATCAGTTCAAATAAGTTTTAAAATAAAGTTATACATACTGAAAGAGAAACATAATTTGATTCTTACCCTCCTAGTATGGCCAAGAAGGGACGCACTGGATTCTCTAAAGCTTTGGCAAAATAGTCCAGTTCTTTCTTCATCAGGAAGCCAGCCGCTTTCTGAGGTAGGTTAACACCTACCATGGAGCTGTTGCGTTGAGAGGGGGAAAGGTATCAGTTAACTGCAACCCCAAACTTGTTCCTCTGATCCCAGGGAGAACGACCTCAATGTTTACAACTAATAGCACTAAAGGCACGACTGCACAATAGTCACAAAATTGCTGAAGTTCATACCTGTCTTTCCGATTTGACATTCTAGCAACATGCAGATTATTCTGCACAGAACTTTTCAAAGGCAATTAGATATGGAAAACCCGTTTCTACCACTGGTTAAAATTTGATGAAGGGATATGAAAAATGAAAGAAAATACAACTCTATTAAATTAATCCCAAAAGGAATGCTTGTCAGCAATTGTGCATGTAAGACCGAACCGGCTGTCCCAAAGTTAACCTGGAAGCAGACAGGCCAGTCCTAATCATGCGAGAACACTACCCACCTGTGAGCTCTGTGTGCCGTCCCAAAGGCATCATTGATGTAGACATCACCCAATTTAGAAAGTGATGCTCTGAAAGCATCCACCTTTGCAGAATCTGCCTTGATCTGAGGAGAGCAAGAGAGAATAATGTCTTTTACTTTCTTATAAGCATTGGCAGTAATGAGATCAAGCTCTGCGTGAACAGAACTTTTGAAAGCAAAGAGCATTTCCAAGAAAAAAATAACACCCTCCCCACAGGAATCGCCAGCACCACAGTAGATGCATCCAGCATTAAAAGGCATTCTTTTACATGGTTCTGGTTGCACTTGCAACTGACTAAAATGAATGTTTCTAGACTATGTTAACATGCATGAAGTCAAGAGCATCCGTAAAGTTACGGGAGACGGGAATTATTTCCTGCTAAACAAAGTCATTCTGGGAAGGGAAGTGGTGGTCCCTATTCTGATGTTCGGTATAAAAACCATTCAAAAGAAAGGTGTGACCGCTCCTTTTCCATGCCCAGAAAGGGCAGAGTGGTTTGTTAATAATTAATATCAACAGAGTAAACATGGCCTTATTCTGCAGCTTTATCTACTTTTCAAAATCAGGACCTGCATTTTGAACTGATCAAAGTCTGAAAATCTGAAAACATCAACTCTCCCTTGGCAAAGGGCTCTTTAGGCCCACTGCAAAGAGCAAGATACATTTGGCTGGAAGAAGCCCATTTTGCCAACACTGTGGCAGGAATATTAAAGAATTCTTTGCCTCGAACTTGGGAGAAGGGGAGAGCTCTGCCAAAGGAGCAAATGCATACAAGTTGGGGTGATACAACCTAGCTTAAAAAAAAACACCACCACCACCACCATGCCATACACAAGTTTGCAACGCAGCACAGACCTGCTGCATTCTTCTAATCTGGAGAAAAGCAAATCGCCTTTCCTATTATTATTGGTTTAGACTAACACTATCAATTGCTTCTTAGTTCTCTCAGGTGACCAGCTGTATATAATCAGCTGAAGCGTCTCTGTCACAGTGCAAGAAGTGCTGAAGTAGGGAAAATGTCTGTTTTAAGAACTGTGGAGCTATTTCCCGTCATGCGTTCCTGACTTTAAACAGAGCAGCCAGATACACTTACATTTAGTCATTAGCTTCTGAGCAGCCCCCATCACTTCAGGCCTGAGAAGCCAGCTCTCCTTCCTTTTGCTGCTCTAAAGCAGTATGCTAAACTCAAGCCAAGGTGGGTGCTTTTGGACTCCTCGTTTCCACCCTCCATGCAGCAATCTGGCTTATCAGCTAATTAAATGCAGGTTATAGAATTAACATTCGTATATTATTTCTAGCAGCCTGGCCATTCCAGTCAATGAGGACTGGAATCCAGGGGTTCGGAAAAGCCGACTGTGAGACATCACACTTAGGAAAATGTGGGAAACACACATGGTACTGCTCATCAAAATATGGGAGGGGCCAACCAGGGTACTAAGGTACAAATGAGCAACTGTTTCAACTGAATGCAAGCTATTTATCCCTCTTTGAATGAAAACGAGGACTAAAAGATTATGGACTGTGGTTCCAGGTGAAACCCCTGAGCTGAAATATCCAGTCGCAAGAAGTGCACTTGCGTGTCCTTTTAGAGCACTGTATGGTGATCTGTATCAACTTGTGAAAGGGCATCATACTGTATATCAGCATTCTGTGGCCTCAAAGGGAGCCAAGCCTGAGGCTCGGCGGGGTCAGAGATGCTAAGAAAAGAAACACACTGGGACCAAGCACTCTTGGTGACCTTCAAGAAAATGTCAAAGGTGCAAGATGGCATGAACACCAGAGGGCTGCCTGAAAATTTGTGGCACCTGCACTCAAATGTCTATCCTTCGCAGTCTATAGACGGAACCTTGCCAGTTGGAAAGTGTCAGGGAGAATCATCCCAGAAGTGAAGGGACAGTCCAAATGTCAGAGCAAGGCTTCACAAACACGGTCTTGTGCTTGCCACGGACGGTGCGATGCTGTCAAGGCCAGCAGCCGTTTCTCCTCCTGTTCAGGAGCGGCAGCAAGTCTTCCACCTAACTCTGAAATTGTGGAAGCGGGCAAGATTGCTCGAGTTGCTACGCAGAGCTCCCCACCACTTCCCCGGCCCCAAAGTTAGTAAAGCGGCTAGGGAAGTGCAGCCTCCGATGCTCAGGAGCGATGTGGACCTTTCTCTTCCACTAGCCTTGTTCTGGGGAAACAACTAAAAATGGGGCTGCTTTAATACTGTATTAAATATTCTCTATATGGGTTAGCTGTTCCTCCCATTCTGCACTGAACTGTTTATTAATTATACTTCTAGCAGGATCAGAGAACTTTAATCTGTTCAGATTTTCACATTTACCTTTATTCTTATGATCCTCATGATTAACTGGCATGGAGCCAATGGGTTTCGTAAAGGCAGAAGATGTGATAGGGAGAGTGAAATTCAAGGCAGATGCCTCACCTTGTTCCCTGAGGCATCCTTTCCCTTTCCTTCCTCTTCTACATGGAACCGGAGATTTTCCAAGAGAATAACTGAGCCAGCTGCTGGGCTAGCACAAGCCTTTTCCACCTCCGGACCCACGCAGTCCTTCAGGAACAAGACATCCCTACAAACAGTCCAAGTTGAACAGTTGCAGTTCACCAATGGAAATGCTATTTCACAGCAACTGCTGCCCGTGCTCGACAATCACAATGACCTACCTGCCTAGCAGTGTTTTGAGTTCTGCTGCCACTGGTTCCAGAGAGTATTTGTCTGGCATAGGAACTCCATCAGGTCGGCCAAGGTGACTCATCAGTACCACAGACTTGGCCTCATGGTCCAAGCAATGCTTTATGCTTGGGACAGCTGCCTTGATTCTGCAACAAGCATCAGAACATGAAACTGGAAGTATTAATTCAGCTGTGAACAGAAGGGTCTTCCAAACACACCGGGCTGCACCAAAATTAAATATCGGTGCAATAAGGCTGAAGCATCAAAAAGATTAGGTATTGGTTATGGAATCAAGAGTATATATTAAAGAATTGGGAGGTGAGCAGTCTGACTGTAGACTCCTTACAGTTAGTTCACCAACACAGAAATACCCTCTACCCATCCGCCTCTCCTCAGCACTAACACATCCAATCCAAAATGCTTTAGACACTGTCATTCCATTGATACATTTGTTTACAGACGTTCTGATAATCCTGCACAGATAAACTATTCTTGCAACAATTTGCTTGTTTGGTGTATAGAATATCAGTGTTAAGAGCTGAACCTAAGAGCTGACCTGGCTCACAGTTAACCCTGACTACAAGGTCCCTGTCCAATTTGCCACAAGAGATGCGTCGGGAATGTTTTCCTGACTTTGCTATCTCCAAGTTTTACCCGGAAGAGCCAAGGATCACCCCTGAAATCTCATACAAGCAGACTGAGCTTCAGTGCCACGGAAAAAAGCAAGCACACCAATCACATCTCCATGGAGCTGAAAGACGAGCCTTACCTTTGGTTGTTGGTTATACTGTTGTTTTTCATTGGTACATTGAAATCAACCCTAAAAAATGAGGGGAAAGTTTCAATACACAATTTAAAAAATGAACTTAATAAATGATATCAAAAGTCATAATTAAAGACAAGCACACAGATAATGAATAATGGAATGCATCAAAGCTCTACTGAAGTGGAGATGGGTATAGAAGGATTTGGGGATAACTTGAACACTCATGAATAAAACTAAGTCAGCTAGATTTCCTGTTGGGAGTTGATGCCACCAGTGTTATCCCTGGTCCCACAGGCCTTTATCTGCTTAGGGGTGAATAATAAGTTAATAATAAACTAAACTAAACAATGAGGCGTGTAAATTCATTAAGATGACTTTAGTTGTTCATAGTAAGGTTTACAGTAAGTTACAGTATTTGCAAATTTGCCACACTCTGCCAGTACAATATGAAGCACAATTTTAACTCAATGGTGGACTCAAGCTCTCATCTCACAATTACTCAGCAGAAATGTTGGCATCCTGTAACATGCCGGACCACAGGGTAGGAGGCGCTTCACAAGCCTTTCTACAAAGCGCTCTCCTGCCTCAAAGCTGAGAGAGAAAGGAAATTATATTGTGCAATACAGCAAGAGGCAGCATAGCAGATCAGAGAATGTTATAAGTAACAAAACTACCTTTTTAAGGAATTAAGAGAGCCAGGAAATGAACACCTCTGCCTAAGGCTTCAAATGAGAGAAGTAAGCTCTGCTAAAATCCCTAAGGTCTCATCTTATATAGATTTCAGCAGAAAAAGGTTCTACAATTCCCAGCATGGTTGGCTGATTCTGCCTGAACACAGACAGGACTGCAGCCTTAGCCACCCTATTATGTGCCTGCAAATAGATGGAAGAGTCAGGCTTTTGACAGTAGCAGGACCTTGCCTTGGTTCCAGCTTGGCAACCATCATTATGACTACGAAGGGCACATGAAAGGAGCAGTGATGTAGCCTCTGCCAGGCAGGTGGCTTGCACATCAGTTGCATAAGCACGTACTCCTGGCTCCCTCCCTGCCCAGGACAGAAACGCAGAAGCAACAGACGTCTGGCTCTTCAGCTAGTCCTGCCGAGGCTTGAATTGAAATGTTCGTTTATTTACAAGGCGGCACTGAGAACACCTGGCTACGCAAGCCAGTTCCAGAAGGAAGCCCGCACAGTCTGGCCTGGGTTATTACAGATTGCCGCTGCTCACTGTGCTTTCAAAACTGTGCGTTAGAAATACAGGATTTCATTCTGTACATGCGCGGGAGAAGCGCACGTACAGAAAAAAGTGAAAGAAGTCAAGCAGGAAAGAGACGGCCATCTCTTTCAACGTAAAAACAAGAATCTTGTTCATAATATGCATAAGTAGGGACAGGAAAGTGAAAACATACTGCAGAAACTTGCACAACAGTTTAAAGCAAAAACAAATCTGTAGTCATTATTCCAGACAGAAAGAGGTATCTGAAATATGAATGAAGTGCCCCTGCCGACCTTCAAGGACCTTGAGATAGCCTTTTTAAAACTTTATTAGGTATCACATTGATTCAAGCACAGTAAATGCTCATCCACATGCAATATAAGCAGGGCAAGTTTCAAAAAGAAATTTCAAGGGCAGGTATTTTCTAAGGGCAGTTAGAATATTTTAATTGCAGGTGTTCCGATCTATCTTCTCCACACCTCCAGTTTGGGTAAGGATACCTTCTAAAAACTGGTTGCTTAAATTCAGAGTAGCAGGTTTCCTTAAAAGCAAGATACTCTTCTATTCAACTATTTGCATGAAAGATTAGTTTAAACTACACAATGCATGCACACATAGAAATAAGCCCCAGAGAACTCAAATGGCATTTTCTTCTGAAAAGACACACTTGGAATCAGTTGACCAAAGCCTATTGAAATGGGCTCGTCTGGACTAAGCAACACACATATTTATAGGTGCTGGCATGGTGAACATGAAATTTCAACTACTACTGCAAACAAGCACTGATATTAGGCCTTTCTCCAAATGCCCCCCGCCCCCAATCTAGGTCCCACGCAAAGGCTTTTTTTAAAAAAAGTTGAGGGTGGTATGTATTTAGGCTTTCTGAAATCTTTAAATCCTTAGAAACTGATATTTGCCTCTTCATCTGTATTAAAATGGCTTTTTCATTCTGTAACTCTCAAACACATAGACCTATTGTTACTGGATGACTGATGCAAAAAGAAACTATATTTTCTTTAATGCAATTTACATCTTCCAAAAAAGATGATCAAAATTTTTGTGTTATTCATTGACTGCACAAAGCTCAAGAAGATTTACAGTTAAGAGAGATCCAGCAATTCTCTCTCCTTTTCTGGGCTGGATATGTAATCAGGGCAAGGCCCAGAATCTGCTTGCTGGGAGGGACACAGCAGTAATATCAGCTGCAGCAGCGCATGGAATTTGTATGACGAGGGATAGGTTACAGGGTATGGTCATGTACCCCGGCTTCCATTCATCTCGTGCAATGCCATGTATACGTATGGGGAAAGCAATGCCGTTTTGATTCCATTCATTTCGTGCAAAGCCATGTATACGTATGAGGAAAGAAATGCCGTTTTGACTCCTGCAGCCTGCGGGGCTCGCGCTTTTACGGCTCCCCGTGCCTTTTTCCCTCGCAGGACAACCAAAAGGAAACGTGCGTCCGGTTACCCTTCCCATCGCGAGGCGCTTTTGGCAGTCCCGCTCTTTCCCGCCCCCGCCGCCCCTTTCCAGCAGCCCGCGGGGCTGGTTTGTTCCCGAAACAGCCGCAGGCCGCGTCCAGGGGGAAACGGAGCCCGAAGCCGCGTTCGCAGACGGCGGGCGGGCTCGTGCGCACGGGACGCAGCGCCACGCCGGAAGCCGGGATCAGGCGCCCCGCGCCGCACGTGCCCCGCTCGCCCCCCAGAAGAACCGCCCCCGCCCCCGCCATGCCCGCGGCGTCCGCTCCACACGTGACAGGCGCCTCTCTCGGGACCGATCTCCCCCCGCCCGCGCCCTGCACGCGCCGGCGAACCCGCGCCCGTCGGGGAAAATGCCGGCCGAGCCCAACGGCCCCCGCGCGGCCCGGGCGCCAACGGCCGGCGAGCGCGGCCCTCACCTCATCACCACGCGCTTGCCCTTCACGTCCACCTTGTCCAGCGTGAGCTTGTTGGAGAGAGACATCGTGGCGGCGCCGGGGTCGCGCTGAGCAGCTGGGAGCTCGATGGAGGCCGGGACGCGCCGCTGCTGCTGCTGCTGCTGCTGCTGCGCCGGGCGAGAACGGGCGACGCGCGGGCGCCGCGAGGAGTC